>NW_015537973.1:1853034-1858886 GCF_001515605.1 Sinocyclocheilus anshuiensis | reverse complement strand
ATGACAAACTATTTTCCTGTTTGACACTGTAAAGCTGCTTTGACACAATTTGTATTGTACAAAGCGCTATATAAATAAAGGTGACTTGACTTAAGTAATGGCTGTGATCGAGGACTGGAGTAATGGCTCTGAAAATTCAGCTTTGCATCACAGGAATAACTTATATTTTAAAATATATTCAAATAGAAAACAGTTATTTTAAATAATAATAATATTTCACAATATCACTGCTTTTGCTGTATTTTGGATCATATAAATGCAGGCTTGGTGAGCAGAAGATAATTATTTTTTTAAACTTTTGACTGGTATAGATCGCTGTTTTCTCTTTGTCAAGTCAGAATGAATAAATGAATTAATACATACATACATACAAATAAATACATAAATAACCAGTTTGCAGTTTGAGCTAAAGAAACCAAAACTTGAAAAACTGCGGCTTTTGCACAACTTCAATTTTGAAAATGTCCTTTTCTTCTGTCTCAATGCACAGGTTAATATCCTTATCACAACAGCCAGAAAGAGAGAATGGAAAATAGAGAAATGATCAGTGAGAAAGCCAGCTAAATTACCGGCTGAGCACACTTGACGATGACTTCATTCGGAAGGTTAAAAAGCAACTAAAATGAACTGGAGAAAAAAAAAATATTCCTTTTCCGTAACACTGCCAGAACTCCCATCATTCTCAACAGCTTGGAAACATCAGCTGGGCATTTCCACTTTATGAGAATTTCTTCTCTCCATCTTTCTTCTTTTTTTGGCCGGTGGGAGGGTTGCAGGTTTATGTTTTGCCAGCTTGTATGATATGAAAGCTCAAAAAGAGAAGAAACACAAGCCAGACCGGCACAACTGTATCCAATATAAAACTTAAGAGTTCTGTATGAAAGAAAAGTGAGAAAGTGAGTGAAAGAAAAAAAGAGAGAAATAAAGGGAAGGAGCTCTGTAAATTGGGATCAAAGGAAAGAAAAACTTTAGTGTTAGCTGCTGTCGAGATCTTTTGTTTATCCCACAAATGCCATCATCAAAAAGGCAGCTTTTCCCTCCTGCCGTTAATCTTTCCTATGACTATTTGAATCGGTTAGATGAAAGGAGTGTGGAATTTGGAAGAAGAAGAAAGGGAGGAACGGATAGGAGACACTAAAAGAGGGAATGAATCAGGTTTGGAATGGAAGTGACCCACTTTCCAATAGCAAGGGATTACCTGCCTAAACACTGCTGCTCTTTTTCCTTTTGTCTTGTTCCTTCTTTCCTATTCCAAGACTCCTCTGTTGAGGAATTGTGTTGGGTTGAACTGAACACGACTAAAACTGCTCACTTGACCTCAGTCTTAAGGAAAAAGATTTCTCATTCTTCTTCTCTTTCTTCACAGACTATAATTGCAACTAATGGAAAAGGTTGAGACACAATGTCCTAGAATGTGAAGTTATGTGAGGCAAAACATCACAAGTTTCTATTCTCTCCAGCAGCTGATTAAAAGTATGAAAAAAATAACAGTGAATATATTAAAAAGGTCAGAGCCGCGATGGACATATAGTGCAGCTATATAGTGTACAATCATTAATACCATAAGTCTGGCTTTTGTGTTTAACACTTACATTATATATAGAATTGCAAGTTGCTTTGGTCAAAATAAGTATGAAGATAAATGTAAAAGAATTTAAACCCTTGATGCATGAATTATTAAAACATTTTTATTTTAAACTTTCTTTTATAAAAGTTATATTATTATGTTCGTATTAGGCAAGAGTTGAATATAGTTAAGTAATATCAACTGAACAAGTCTACTTTTGTTCTGAATATCAACATGATTGTGAGTGGGATACTAAATACAACAGTTAAATAATCAGCAACTTCAATTTTAGATAATATTGCCAAGTTATTTACACAAAAGAACAGCACTGGTGTTTCACTAATAAATATAGTGGACCTGTCACGAATACCCACACTTGCAGTCTTGGAGCAGTATTTGAGGCTAAGCGTAACATGTTTAGGAACTTATGTGCCCAAAAATTGCGAGATGATGAAAAAAACTTTTAAGTGTTGATTAAATTAATTAGATACGACAGGTAATTTGGGAGCAAAATGAAACGTGTTGCACATTGTAATGGTGATGAGTATACAGTATACTGTATGTATTTTAGTAAGACATTTGCATTGGCTTTTTAACAAGACTAGAAGCACCAAAATTATTAAATTGTATTATCTGTTGCATGCATTGTATTTTTTTTCAAAGTTGTAAAACAAAAATTATTGGGAGAATGTTTTACAAGAAAATACAATTTAAGTTTTTCTAAGTTAAATATTTCATGTTTAATTCAATTTGTTACTTGCTGTTTCTTTGTAAATGTTCGTGAAATTTGCTAGCAATTTCTGAGTGAATTTTTCACCACACCTTTTTTTTCTTAGTGCAGATACTACTGAACACACACTTAGAAGTTTATTTTAAAGTACAAATAGTGTAAATAAAGCTCTGTAAAAACTTTATCAAACAACTTGTAAAAGTGCATGTAGCATTATATGACCCCTTTAACAACACTCCAAGTGTGTCCCATCAGGTAAAGTGCGACAGCAAATACGGTATATATGTAAGTAGACAAGTGATAAGTGCAAATACCACAAGTGTGGGTATTGGGACAGGCCCGGGCATTTGTTTAGTTCCTTAATGGACTATGGACTAAACACTATTTTTGAATGAATCGTTTAAATGTACAATTCATTGATTCACTAATGAAGTCAGACATCTGCAGAAAGACACTATGTTACCTGCAGAAAAATCTGCAGAAACTTGGTGCTTTACCATTTTCATCAGCCATTTTGAATTTGTATTTCACACATACACACAGACACACACTCACACACGCACGCACGCACACGCACGCATGCACACACGTGCACACACACACACACACACATGCACAAAAAAAAAGAAGAAGAAAGCAAAACAAAACAAAAAAAAACAACATAAAGAGGCAGTCACAAAGAATAATAATGGTCAAAGGTAAAACGTCACTCATTCACATCTTGGTTGATTAAAATGGCTTTTAAAGATGGATATCATGCATCAAAGGGTTAACAACAGAGCTCAGAGAATGTTACCCTAACATGGAGGGATAGAGCAAAGTATTTAGAGAGACGGGTGTGTTAGTGTGTGTATAGTTGTAATAATTATCTCCATCAGCAGAGTGGTTTAACTGTGGGAGCAAGACATTCAAGCCACATGCTAATAATCTGCGATCTGTTAAGAGACAGACTCAACAGCTTGAGCTCATCAGACACACTCGCACTGAAAAGTTGCAAAGAAACACAGAAAGAAAGGGTATGAAAGACAGAGGGCGCGAAAGTGAGAGAGAGAGAGAAAGAGTGCAAGAGCGTTTACAAGTGAGGGCTGGTAAAATTGAAACAGAGGAGCTATCTGTGTGAGAAAAAAGGAAACGTATCAAGGTAGGTGGGGGGGATTTTACAGGGATTGACAGAGGGTCCTTGTGGAATAGGAGGGTTCGATGTGGCTGAACATGGTGTGAAATTGAAACTTTTGGACGATGTTGCAGCCGAGCGGCCGCATCGCCAACGCTACATAATCACCGGAACTGTGGCGGTATGGAGGTGAGCGGGCCGAAGAAAAAGTAGCCAGAGACTTAATTTCCAGCCAGCCGGAATGAAAGCTCTGCTCACTGAAGAATGGTCAGAGATAATATGTGGAGGCCTGGTGGCATCAAAGCAGGATTTGCCGGAACTCCGGAACACGGCGCAACTTTTCTTTCTCATTTTTTTTTGCTGTCGCCTATGCCTGGAAGTACGAAGGCATCATTAAAATGTTTCAGTTCAAATGGTTGTCACTCTGCGCTTTCAGAAACATTCAAAAGCGCGTCACAGCACGACTCCCTGTGTCACTCCGCCACAGCGCCCGTGTCAAGCGCTCCACGCCAAATGTGCAGGAATGACAGAAAGTTCAGGCCCATCTCTTTCCCTGAGAGAGAAGAAATGCGGAGGGATGAAAGAGTGTTTAGGCAGTGTGTGTGTGAGTGAGTATGTGGGAGGAAAAATAGAAAAGAATGAAGAGGGATGAGTGCGAGACGGAGAGAAAATGAAATAGAGCACCAGTCTGTTAAACATCACTGATCACCCAATATAAACGACATCATTCCTCTCAACAAATCGCACCCAAATGCTTTCAGCTGGAAGTGTTTACCCTCTCCCCCGTATATATGTCTCTCTGTTCTCTGTGATTTATGCTGCCTTGTGGTGATTGGCTGTAAGTTTGAGCTGCCACGGTCAACAGGATGCCACCCAGCTCCAAATCGGAGAAGCCCGTTCTCTAAACTTCGTCATTAGCAGTTCTAATTACGAACAGCCTTCAGTTAGACCACCGCTGACACATTTAAACACACACCTGGATGGAAAACTGCAATACGTCTGAATGTTACAAACTCAATAAACGTGTCTAACCTCGAAACATTAGAATAGCTAATAGAAAAGATGCTTCGATCGTAAAAAAACAGGTAGCTCAGTGCGAGATTGTGCTGCTTTAACCTTGGTTGCCAGCGGTTACCATTTATGCCTCTGGTTTGGAATCTGCCATATATTTTTTCACTTGACAGATCCGGTGAATTATGTTTACCACCCGAGGTGGTATATAATCTATTATATTAAACAAATGTATCTATGTGAATGTCTATGACATGTCAGTCAGAGGACGTGTGAATATAGGACAGCGGTGCTGAGTGCTAGCAGAAACCTGAGCCGGTGGGACAGGTCTCTAATAAATTAGCCCCGCTTCTCTTAATCTATGTCGGGTGTTTCAAGTGGGGCCCAGTTGTTTCCAGATGGCGGAGGGCTGAGTTGTGTGTGTGTTAATGGCGGTCAGTGGGTTTTAGTGAGGTTAGGGGGTGAGGATCTGATGGCAGCTGCACAAGACACAAAAACAAAATGGCGTGACATTGATGGCTAATTCAGATGAAGACGAAACTGATCCGTTTACACAACAACGTACAGCTGCGCAGAAACTACACCTCCTTTAGCCACAACAGTCACAGGCCTGATAACTGTTCACACCGTCACACTAAGAGCACAAAACACAGTCTGGAAAAGAGAGGGGGTGGGATCCACCAATTCCAGATACCATTACTCAGACAATTTATCCTTAGTACAAATTGGACATTACTTATAATTATGCAGCACTTGTGTGAATGACTATTGCTCTTTTATTTGCTGCCTAAAAATTGTTTTGTCATTTTCTGTCTAATGAAGACATTCTGTTTTTCTTTATGTTATATCAATTGATTTTTATATTTCTTTATTTTTCACATAATCTAATTTAATAATTTAAAAGGTTAAACATCCTACATTTAGTCTCAAATCTGAACCATATTCACAGAAGGCATTTAAAGGGATAATTCACCCCAGAATAAAACTTTTATAATTGTTTACTCACCCTAATGTCATTCCAAAACCACAAGACTTTGGAACACAAATAAATATATTTTTAATGTTCTCTTAAAAGGGTCATATGATGCGATTTCAATTTTTCCTTTCTCTTTGGAGTGTTACAAGCTCTTGGTGCATAAAGAAGATCTGTAAAGTTGCAAAGACTAAAGTCTCAAATCCAAAGAGATATTCTTTATAAAAGTTAAGAGTCAACCACGCCTACCTAAAACGGCTCATTCTAACACGCCCCCACATGTCTACGTCACGATGTGGGAAGATTTGCATAATGCCGACCAAATGTTCACGCAAAGAAAGAAGGTGTAACTTTTATTCTCGCTGTAGTATTGTTGCTGCTGCCATGTCGTGAAGACGCTGTGTTTCGTTGTGAAAGCGAAACTACTTTGTTTGGCCTTCCAAAAGAGGACGATATC
>NW_015537973.1:1844170-1852790 GCF_001515605.1 Sinocyclocheilus anshuiensis | reverse complement strand
GGAGGCCAGCCCAGGGTCATCACATTTGGTTGCCGCAAGCCCGCTGGACGCTCCTTCGTCGAATCCACCGGCCGCGCCGTTCTCAAGCTTGCCCGCCTCCGCTCATTCAAGCCGGCCTCCGCTCACTCTAGGCCGCTGGCTGCCGCTCACTCTAGCCAGCCGCCCTCCGCTCACTCTAGCCCGCCGTGTGTTTTGTAGTGAAAGCAAAACTACTTTGTTTAGCCTTCCAAAAGCAACTTTTTGGGCATGAAGTGCCATTTATAATTGTTCTGGTTAACCTCTGAGCCAATAAGCCCCCCACCTCACCCCCACCTTTTATGACCCCTTTAATAATTTAAAAAGAGACATTAAAAGTATGAATCAGTATGAATCAGGTGGTTTAATCCTAGTTTTGGGTGAAATACCCCTTTAATATTTAATAAGTGTTTTATGTATATATGTATGTATTTATTTATTTATTCATTCACTTTTTTGTATTTGAAATTATCTATATTTAAATTCCAGAAATATTTCAAACAGAAGCATGTTAAGAAGACATTTTATAATCCACAATTTTATGAATTAAAAGTTAATGTTATGGTTAGGGTTACATAGTGTCTTCAATGAAAAGCTCATATCGTGAGATGCTAAAAACCACACATCCAATGTGAATGTCTCCCAAGACCAGCAAATTACAGGTATATTAACTTCCCCTCATTAACTTTCTATTTACAAACTTTCAATAAAAAAAAAAAAGAGGAAATCCAAGACATTGTATCGTACACAAATATACAGCAAAGGCACAACCTATAAAACACAAATACATATGCACACATGTCTCTGAACATGTCTGACACGCAGAGAGAGCAATGAAACAGAACTTTGGCCCAGGAGCATCACTGAGCTTTTGGAAGCACTTGTCTCTCACTCCCTCCTCTCATTTAGTGGTGGCATAACCCAGTCATCTCTGACACATCAGCCAATCTGTTAAATGAGAAAGCCATAATTTGAGAGAGAGCGAGAGAGCCTGAGAGAGAGAGCAAGAGAGAGAGAGTGAGATTCATCTGGTGAATCTTTTAAGAGGAGTTCCAGTAAAGCTCCATATGGCACAGAGCAGCAACAGCAGGCAGCCAGGGAGGGGAGGGAGACAGAGAGAGAGATGGAGAAAGAAAAAAACATGCAGTGAGACAGCAAATCAGACTGTAGTCTCCTTGATAAAGTCATAGAAAGTCAGCTCAAACAGTGTCATGTCTACTTGTCTAAGGGGCCGTTCACACAGGACGCGTTCTTGCCTTCAAAAACAGTGAGGCATGTCTCAACAGCTAAAGACATCCATCTACGACCTGTTTATGCAGAAACACAGCACCTATGGATGCAAAAACGTGAACTTTTCCAGGTCTCCTCCACTGTCTCTCTACTGCGTCACTGAGAAACACTCGCTCCTTCCTTTACGCCATCCCTCAATGGTCGTCTGACCTGATAACCTGCCTCTTATCTGAGCAGAGCAATGAGGTCATAATTACACAAAGAGAGAGTATTAATCCCACCCAAGAGAGCAGAAGGATTAATGCCCCGATACAAGCTCCTGTTATCGGCCACAGCGAAAGAGTGTGAGAGATGGAGAGAGAGAGAAAGAGCCCTGCAGGAGAGTGGAGCAGGGCAGCACATTGACAGCTCCCACTATACGAGGGAGGTCGAGTAATTTAATAAGCCACTCAGGAAACAATAGTGAGGATGATCAGCACGCCGGGAGCTGCTTCGTCTGAGCTCAGAGAGTGAGAGCCAGATATATAATTTATAATTTAAACTACATCTGTTAGTTTAGAAATGAAATGATGATGATGATGAAGAAAAAAATACAAAAATGACTAAGAAAAAAAAAGCATTCCAATTAAAAAAGGCTTGTACTCACAACTAAATAATGAACAGATTCCATATAAAGAACAGGGATCAGAAAAGGAGATTTGAGTTATGAAAATTTGCCTTCAAATTAGACTCATAACAAGATCCGGGCTGAGGCAGCAGAGGATGGTGAGGCACGGCTCTATCATCTGTATTTCTGAAAGTCATTTATTTCCTCTTGGGAAAGTGATCAGAAGAATTAGCTTCTGTTTTATTATTATTATTAGATTAGAACAGAGTAAGACTCTAAGTTCAAATGTAAAAAATTGTAATAATAAATTAAAATGTACAACACACTCCCAAAGACATAAAAGGGAAATTATCTAGTCACAAGCCATGTGCTAAGATTCATTGCTACGTTGAGGTAAAATCTCACAGGTAAAATTTCAACTAGCGAATGCTATGAAATAAAGTTACATGAAGATGCAGAAGTGATCATATCCTAAGATAAAAGGTAAAAATACTGCATCAGCTGATGGTAGTAGTCAAACTTCTTTACAATTCCACAGTTGTAGCTGGTACAGCCTAACTCTTGTTCAAACTTTAACTTTGAAGTATAAGGTAGATATACTCAAAGGATTTACAGACTGTGTAGCAGTTAGAAATAACGGAAAATTAATGTCCTTTTCATCTTGTCTTGTGTACTTGGGCAGCACAGAAGCTGCACCTGAAGTGGGATACATATGAATGGTGCAGAGATTTTGTAAGCACTGTAAAAAATATTAAGAAAAAATAAATCAGTCTTTCTTCAACATTTCATATTTAATTCAATCAAATTGTGAAATGTAATAGTAATCTCTGAGTCAAAATTGTTTCTACACTTTTTTTTTCAGGAATTGCAATTACAAAAAAACAAAAAAAACATTGTTTTTACACTTTCCCTTTTTTCTACTCTGCTGTGTACTAAAACAAGGCAACCCAAATAGCAGTTTCACCTTTCCTCACTATTGCACTTAAAATTTACAATGAATCCAAGTTTATTTTTTAATAAATAAAGTAAATATTATGGCATTATTGTTCACAATAATAAAACATTAAATTATAAATGAATGAAAACTGAAACAGTTCAAATATATTATTAATAAAAACAAAACATATTCACTACCATTCAAACGTTGGGGGTCCGTATGTTTTTTATTTTTATTTTTATTTTTCATTAATTAATACTTCTTCAGGATTAAATTGATCAAAAGTGGCAGTAAAGAAATTTATAATGAAACGTAAAATTTCAATTTCAAATGAATGTTGTTCTTTATAACTTTCTATTCATTAAAGAATCCTAATCTTAAGCACCAAATCAACATATTAGAATAAATAATTTCTGAAGGATCATGTGACACTTAAGACTGGAGCAATGGCTGCTGAAAATTCAGCAAATTCAAAATGAATTTTAGGCATAGACTTCTGTTGTGAAGTTTTAAATTGTAAAAATTGTAAAATTGCTCAGGTCAGAAGAAAAAAAAAAAGATATAAATGACTAAAATGTAGGAGTATTGATTTTAGTCAAACCTCTCATATTGCCATCACTTATCTTAGTAATAGCAGCACCATCAACACCAGTTTCTTCTATTCCGATTAAATGGAAATCTTTTACCTCTCAGTCAAACCGGTTATTCTTACTTCTAAAAATGATCTCAAAAGAAACACTCTATTTGCTTATCGCTTGTTGATTTTCAGTCGAGCTAGCTGACAGAAAACAAGACAGACACTGATTGTCATGACAACAACAACATTTAATCTGGCTCTGATGCAGCATTTCATTTACACAAATAAAAGAATTCAAAACTGTATTCTGGATATTAGGGGCTAAAGTGGGTCAGAGACAGCATATTTTACAATGACTTTAACCTGTTAACCCGCACCGGCCAGAGGGCGTGAATGCTGAAGGACCGCCATTTAAACATGTACAAAGTGAACGGCAGGACTTACGTTTCATCGCCTATAGTTCTGGTCAGCTCGGACTATTACAAGAGACACCAGCACAACATTTCAAGATAAGGGTCCACTCTTCAAAATGCATCCCACTTTTTAATCCAAAACAACGAAAAAATAGGGGAAAAAAAAAAAAGATCCTCCTTTGTTTACATGAGCGATTCGAGTTATAGTTGTCGATAGCGTCCATTTTCAAAGAAATATCGATTCCAGCTTTGAAATGGCATTTGTTTCATATAGAATAGTCTCTTCCGAGCAAAATGAGCCCTCCCAGTCTCTCTCCTTCAATCACAGGCGATGTTATAACCCAGAACAGAGAGGGAGATGCTGACAGGCTCAGCGAGGTGCCAATCTGCGCAACGCAGTTTTGGGCTGTTTGAAGCCAGCCAATGCCTAGCCAGCAAAGTTTTGATGGATGGAAGTGTTAGACAACCACAAGCACGTTTACAGTGATTGACAGTTTGCGTAGATTATGTAAGAAGGCTTGAAGAATACCCGTGCGCAAAGTTAGTGTGTATTTCTTGAGCTGAGTGCGCTCTTGTCTGTACGCACGCTGCGTTCACATAATGGCGTCGCGGCGCTACACGGAGTATTTATCCGCGAGCGGACTTTCTCCGAAGCTTACATCTGAATCTTTCCATCATGGAACATCGACTTTAGAAGAGTTTGTGTGGTGTTTGATAGTGTTTTGGAGGGCGTGATGTGAAGCAGTGGCGAAGAGCAGCAGAAAGACCCGGAGAGATGCATGACAGGCAGGGATAGCGTTAGCACGTAAGTTTCAACGCCGCTCTCTTGAATGTTTGTGTTTATCATGTGTTTGCAGATTTTGTTTCATGTTAGCTGTTTTAGATTATAAAAATGACAATGGAGAGGAAAAATATGAGGGGACTACATGATGTATGTATGCATGTTTGTGTGTGTGTGTATGTATATTGAGTATGTGTGTGTGTGTTTGTTTGTTTGTGCGTGCGTGTGTTGAGTGTGTGTGTGTTGAGCGTGTGTGTGTTGAGCGCGTGTGTGTGTGTGTGTTTGTGCGTGTGTATTTACGAGTATTATGTATGTTTATGTGTGTGTATACAACATGTAAACACAGTGTTGCAAGTTTGATTTGTTTTGTTTACACGCTCTCTCTCCCTTTCCTGTGTTTCAGTGACTTTGGTATCCAGTTGGTCAGAGAACAAACCTTAAATGACCAAATGAGTCAACACTACAAATGCTGTTCAGAAATAGTTTTTTCTTGTGTGTTATGGTGGGCAGAGCAGTTCTGAATTGATATACATATATGCATTATGTAGTTTTGCCTCATTTGGTTACCAGGTGTCAATTTGGAGTCTCCAAATGGCTTTTTTGAAAAAACGCCTAGACTTTTTTTGAAATAAAAGCTTACAGAAACTACATTTTTGGGAGTATCATCTTCAAATTTGAATAAAAATATGGTCAGACATTCAGCTTTATCTTTATGGTGTTTTCAGGCATTTGGCATGAAAGCCTCATCCATTTTTCCATTAGTGAATTTCATTCAAAGATATCGTGAGTCACTTTCATGTACATTTTACCTTGTTTTACTCTGTTGCTATACTAATTTTGAGTTATTATGACTCCAGAGTAACAAAGGTTCAAGTGTCTAGTTTCAAACAATTTATAAATATAGACCATAGGGTTCAAGAGCTACAGACATTTTTATTTGGGTATGTCGTTTTTCAGAAAATGCTCAAAAACAGGGGCGCACAGTAAGTGGTTAAGCAGCATTGTATTTTTACCCAGCATTTCGAGGCTGCACAAAGCAGCCACACATCAGATACTTTTGCTCAGGTGGACGTCTTTAGGTGAAAATCAGAAAGGGTAATTAATTGGCTGGATCTTAATGCTTTGCTCTTTCTCTCTCTCTATTGAACTGAAGAGGAAGAAGGCGGAGGAAACATAGCCCCTCACAAAGAAGCCATTGATGAAACACTTTTTCCGTGCCCTCTGCTCTCGCTGATAGTACCAGGTAGCAACTTTCAACCATACAGATGCTGGGACAATAGCGTGATTGTTGGGTCTCGGCCGCAGGCAACTATCTACAGTATCAGACACTGGTTACCCTCAACCACTCTCCTATACAATCTGGAGCTTAAGAAACAAGGAGGAGGGTGAGGAAATACAGTTCCCACAATCCTTTTAATGGTACACAAGAGAGGTGACTCTGAGGCTTCTGGGGGAGAGGGGACAAAACCTTGGCCGGCGCAACGAGGACACTGGCAAGGCATGAAAAGACATGGTGCAGAAATACTTCCTTTAAGAGGAAAACAATATTCCTGACCTACAAGAAGGTGCGACAGTCTGCGGCCTCAGAGATATAGACCATCAAGGGGGCGCTTTCATAATGTGACAAACATCTCAGCTTTCCTTCACTCTCACTTTGTTTTTTCTCTCACACTCTCAGCCTCTCTCATGTCTTTTTTTAAGGACACATCAAGTGGCTTTTAAGGGTCAGGGTTATTTCAATTATGCAGACATAAGACGAGATCAGAACCTTATGAACAGCATAATCACTGCAGAACAAAAGCCTCTCGGCCTAGAATAATATACAGATTAGAGCCTATTATCAGATAAATTTGCCTCTCGTTGTCTCTGAACTCCATCGTCTGTTGCATCAGAGGTGACTCACTCACCCCTGAACTGAGATGCCTTCCTCTGGTCTTTACCTGTCGTCTTTTCTTGATGGAGGATTATGTAGAACAAAGTGAATTGTAAAGTTTCAGAGAAGCGTGAAAGTGAAGAAAGTTGGGCACTTAAGTTAGTGTGCAAGGAAAGCGATTAAAATGTCTTTTTTGTTTTCAAAGCAGGCTAACGATAACTTCAGAGAGTCGGGAAGAGACTTAGTGGAGACTTGGACCGGCTCGGTGCGTACACTGGATACTTTCGGTGGTATCAAGTCACAGATATTTTGAAAATATACAATTGCATGATGCCTGCATTCCCAGTGCGCAGGAAACAGATTAAGATCTCGGTCCCTATGGTCTGATGAGTGTGCAAGCGTGTGTGTTGTGGGACTAATCAGCACACATTTGGCTGGTGTGATATTACCAAAGACAAGTCTCTAAGCTGTGTGCTGATAATGTCATTGACAGGTAAGGTCATAAGCATACAGAGTTTTATACCACAGTGGGAACCTTCATATCATGGGACCATTGACTTTTATGATTATATTTAAGCTAATTATATCTGCTACACCCTAATACCAAAAGTATGTCTTGGTTTTCCATTTGCCGCTAAATTAAGCACACAGTGCGTGACAAATTTTGGCATCAACAAGCTCCACGCAGACTGTTCGCAATCAGTCTGATTTTCACAACGCTTTTGCGCAGACTTTGCATCATCTGTGCAACTGAATTAATTATTTGGTCCACTAGGTGGCAACACTCACAATTAGCTGAAGAAAATGGAAATAATAATAATCAGCAATTTTCAGGGACAAGCATATACCAACTGGAAAAATAAGAAATTAAAGAGATTTGCAGATGATTTTAGGAACATATCAATCATTTGTATAATCACTTGTAATGTGACATAATTGCTTATTACTTTTGACCAATAAGTGGCACTGTGACCAAAATTGATGTGACACAAAATGTGGTGTAAATGTGCTAATGCATTGCAGAGACATAGCCTTGGATACATGTTGGCATCATGTCAATAAATTCATTTGAACAGTAGATTTCCAAATAAATTCAAAACGTTCAACCAACTATGCCATTATTGGTAATGACTTAGCATCACCCAATGAATTTTTCAAATGTTCAAATTTTCAAATTAATTGGATTTCAAAACCCAATTAATTTTTTTTTACATTTGTCCTAAGGATAATAGGAAAAAATTCATTTTGGCATCATGTCATCAAATTCATTGATGCGTTAGACATGAAATCTATAACTTTTTGCTGCCAAGGTCTGAAGATGATCTCAGTCTAATTTGGTGAAAAATTGGATCAAGAGTCTAGGAGGAGTTAAAAAGTAGGTTTGCAAAGAAATTCAAAACGCTCATCCAACTATGCCATTTTTGGAAATGGCTTCTCAGCATCACCCAATTTTAAAAATTCATTGGGTTTCAAAAACCAATTAATTTGTCAAAATTTTGCCTAAGGAAAATAGGCAAAATTAATCAAAAGCTATTAGAATTTTATTTTATTGTAATTTTGACCACAATGTGGCAAACTTTTAGTGTACCCTCAGCTCATAGTGCCAATTATACACACTTCTCATGAAGACGTTACATAAAATACAGTATTTTGAACTGAAATTCAAAATGGCTGACATAAAATGGCCAACATGGAAAAATTGGGAATTGCTTGATTCAGTATGCCACATAAGGTATGGTGATCTCATGTTTTACTATCATTTGGTCCCCACAAAGGTAGTAAATCCAGGGCGACACACACAATGAAAGCAGCAGGTGTTGCAATACCTCTTTTGGCACTCATTATCAACTACTATGGCATGTAGCAGCTGAGTGCCGATTTCCTCTTCTCACAAAACAAAGTCACACTTGAAACTGCGATCTATCATCGACTCATCTTGAGGAAATAATTGTATTATGTCATATCTGTTTGGGTTTTGGGTCTGTCCATCATCTGAGTCATGTATCAAACATCAGACAGTTTCCCTCTCAGGTCAATGGATTGTCAGAGCACTTCATTACGGGCAGCAGGACACAGTGATGTGATTCTGCCTGATTCCCCCTTCCTCTCCCACCCTTGCTCCAGGCCTGGAGTCCAACCTATAAAAGCACGCTTGAGTCTGAGAATTTGCAGCTGCAGTGTTGATTT
>NW_015537973.1:1841486-1843911 GCF_001515605.1 Sinocyclocheilus anshuiensis | reverse complement strand
CCAGTGCAATAAGACGCTCTTTTGTTAATATTGAAATCAACCCAACTATTAGGGCAGCCCACATCAGCCCCGACGAGCCATTATGTTGCTTTAAAGCAAACTCTCAGTAAGAAAGGCAGGGAGTGAAATGAAATCAGTTATGGTTCTTACATTCTTGCAACAGTCTCACAAGGAGTTATCAAAGCCCTTTTCCCCCCACGGCTGACCTAATGCTCACCTCCTCATTTGGCTTGGACACATCATTAAGAATATGCATGAGAGCGATGTTTTTCTTCTCTGGTGCTGTACTACAGCAGTGTTGTAGTTAGCTCATGAACCCTCAGGGCTGTCTGTGGGGTTTGTTAACAGAATGAAGCATGAGAAAGGGTCCTGGATAAGGACCCAGGGCAAACACATGTGGTTTGGCTACATTTTTACCCAATACCATTTATCCTAAGACGATTTTATTAAAAGCATACACGGCAAGCACGAGCTGAGAGGGAGGCAGTAAAGGAGACACAGAGTGTAGGACACATAAAGGCAAAACATGTTTTATGGCTCCGCTTAATAGCGAAGGAATATAATAAAACTGACCACAATAAAAATGATTACTACTTGAACATCATCGTTTTCTATTCATGCCTACAGATTGTAGTAGAAAACCTCTGCAGCTGGGAAAAAAGACAAATGTTTTATGCATTGTGACCCAATGTTTTGACAAATGCATGTAAATATGTAATTCAAACCATACAAAGAGAGAATAACTTGATCTGTGAGTGAACTGAATGTTTACCCTTTCCATACATTAAATAAAGAGCGAAGAAGTTCTACCATTTCAAACATGCAGCTGGAAAAAGTAATTTCGTGATGTTTACAGCTCATGGTTTATTTACCCATGAAGCAGGTGAATACACTCATGAGGAGAGGGCCTGTTATGCTTATTTGGCTTTTAATGCTAAAGCTACACGTCACCATGGTGTGTTATGCATGTGTTACAGAACTTACTGGAACGGTTTGTTATAGACAGCAAACCTGCCAAGACACTTATCCGCACCTGAGAAAACAATCCATCCATTTTAAAATCACACAAACTCACACACCCATAGCAAAGGGGATACTCGCCCTATGACAGGAGTCACAGGCAGCTTCCTGTCTCTTCACATTACTTGGTATCACACGGTGTCAACAGTTTCCAGTCACTGCGGGCTACACTCTTCACTTCTCCGAGGAAGCGCTCATCGGATATTTTTAATCAGCCTGTTGCCTGTCAGGTGGCTGTGATTCAGCTACCATCACTTCACGGTGTGCTGAAGTCATACCTTTCCACATTGCTCGCTGAAGCCCATTTTCTGCCTCAGAGTAAATAAATACAACAGATAATTGTGAGAAAGATTAATCTAATGAAATAGTCATATTGTGAGATGTAAAGTTGCAATTACGGAAGAGATTGTATTTGCAAAATTCGCAATTAAGATTTAATTAAATCTAGGATTCAATTAAATAGAATTTGAAGATAAAATTGCAATATTGAATAATAAAGTCACAACTGTGAGATATAAAGTTGCAATTGTAAGTGAAGTCAAAATAATAAAAATAAAATCAAAATGGACATCATGATAAAATCACAATATCGATGAATACATTTTCAATTGTGAGATACTAAGTTGCAATTACAAAAAAGTGGAAGTAAATATTGTAAGATATAAAGTCACACTGTGAGATATAATATGACCATATCAAGAAAGTCTTATTTGTGAGTGTAATGTGGCGTTTGGGTTTTGTCATGTTCATGTTTTCCATGTCTTTTATTTTGTATTGTTTCACCCTGTTAGTGTCCCTCTTGTTTGCTATAAGTAGCCATCATGTTCCCATAGTCTTCGTCGTGTATTGATGTTGTAACCTGCTGTCGGTTAGTCTAGTCTGTTCATGCCACGTCGAGTCTGTTCATGTCAAGTCTCGGATTATTGTTTGGATCACTCTGTAAATAAACTGCACTTGGGTTCTTCACTACACTCGCCTTCAGTGGATTGTTCGTTACAGAATACACGACCACCAATATGAACCCAGCAGATCGCCTAGTTCGCCTCCGGCAAGTTAACAGGCCCATTGAGGATTATGTGGCGGACTTTTGTAAATTGTGTAATTTGGTAGACTTCAACAATACTTTCCTTAAAGACATTTTCCGTTTTGGTTTGGACAAAAACATTTCACAGTTAATGCCACGCAATACCCGACACTGGTCACTGTAACAATACATTGACTTTGCACTCCGTTTGGCTTGCTCTCCATTTACTGTGGGGATAGTTGATGAGGAATCCTGCTATCCTCCAGTATCCGCCACACCAAAATGTTTTCACGTTACATCTGGGATTATTCAAGTCACGTCAGAGTCTACGGAACCTGCTCACGTCATGTCTGCTACGCCAAAGCCTGCTCACGTCATGCC
>NW_015537973.1:1789144-1841476 GCF_001515605.1 Sinocyclocheilus anshuiensis | reverse complement strand
CTCCTTTCATATCTGCTACGCCAAGTCCTCTTCACGTCACGTCTGCCAAGCCAGAGCCTGTTCACATCATGCCGGTCACTCAGGAGATTCTTCACAATATGGCCGCCATTGAAGAGCTTCGTTGCAAGATGGCCACCACACAAGAGTCTCTTCACAAAATGGCCACGCTTCTAGAGTCTCGTCACGTCTCAACTGATCTTTCAGAGTCTCGTCACGACATGAAATTACATTTCAGAGTCTGCTCACGTTAAGCCTGAGTCCCCTTTCCTGTCCATGAATCTGCCCCAGTGGCCTCTCCTGCCTATGAGTCTGTCTCAGAGCCCTCTCCTTTCTACGAGTCCGCTCCAAGGGCCTTTCCTGTGCCTCCAGAAGTGGTAGCATCCGCTGCAGAACCTCCAGAGGTGGCGGCATCTGCTGCAGAACCTCCTGAGGTGGTGGCGTCCGCTTCCGAACTCACTGCCTGCCCTATCACGGCCACATAGGCCGTTCACGAACTCACAGACTGTCTTGTCACAGCCATGGAGGCCGTTCTTGAACTCACTGTCTGTCCTGTCACGGCCATGGAGGCCGTCCATGAATTCACTGCCTGTCCTGCTACGGCCAAGGAGGCCGTTCTTTAACTCACTGCCTGTCCTGCTACGGCCAAGGAGGCCGTTCTGTTCATGTCAAGTCAAGTCTCGGATTATTGTTTAGATGTTTGGATCACCTTTGTAAATAAACTGCACTTGGGTTCACACTTCAACTCGCCTTCAGTGGATTGTTCGTTACAGTGAGATATAAAGGTGCAATTACAAAAAAGTTGTAATTGTAATTAAAGTCAAAATAATGAAAACAAAATCTAAATTGAGATAAAATTAGAATAGTGAAATAAAATTGCAATGTCGATAAATAAAGTCACAATTGTGAGATGTTAAGATATATTAAGTCAAAATAATACAAATAATAAAATCACAAGATATAAAGTAAGAATTGTGATATAAAGTCACACTGTGAGATAAAATCACAATATCAAGAAATACAATTAATTGTGAGATATAAAGTAGAGGTCACAAAAAAATTGTAGGTTATGAAGTCACAATAATAAAAAAAATATATATATATACAATTCAGACAAAGTAAGAACTGTGTTTTCTCAGTTCAAAATGAGGTATTAGTAAGAATTTTAAGATATAAATTATACTTTGAGATATAAAGTCGCAATATCAGGAAATAAAGTCACATTGTGAGATATAAAGTTGCAATTATGAAAAAAAAAACAATCATGATATAAAGCCACATTGTTAGATGTGAAATCACAATGGCAAGTAATTAAGTCAGAATCGTGAGATGTAAAGTCACAATAAGGAGATATAAAATCCATTTATTTATTCGTGCAATAAGGTCTATTCTTTGTTTTTATTTTATTTTATTTTATTTTTTCAAAATCTAAAGAGAGAGAGACAGAAAAACCCCTGAGATAAGCACCCAGCGCTAAGCTGGCCGTTATGATGTTTGCGGCCTGAGACAGCAGAGGGTGATGTGGTGGCAGCAAGCCTGGGCTAAGATGTCGTGCCTTCTTTCCCTTCACCTCATTGAAGAGCCTTACATAATCCTGACAAACAAATAAACAACACAACAAACAAGTGGCACATGTGGTTTAAGATGCCACAGCTGCAAAAAGAAAAGAAAAAAAAACAACAAAAGATAAGGGACGACAACAAGGGACGTTCTGTCACGTGTCCACCCAAATACATCGAAAAGCGAGCTCCAAGACAGGTTCGACTCATCAGAGTGTCTTCTTTTTTACATTCACCCTATCCGTCGCTCCCTCCCTCAGTGTCAGCCCCCCAGCTGAGGAATGTAGGTCATGATACAGAGCTATTTCAATACAGGCAGATCACAGCGCAGCAGGGGCACACACACGAATTCACAACACACACACACACGCACAATAAAAACTTCTTTCATGAAGGAGAAGCACATTCTGACAGAATGAGAGGGCTTGCGAGTGTGAAAATTCGGAATGGATAAAAATATCTGCAGGAGTGCTTCACAGTGGTGTGTCATTTTGCCGATTCCATTTGCCGACGAGCTAAAACGGGCTCTTTTCGCTTTCATACATGTAGATTTGCGCCGCCACTTGCCCTCGCCATCTTCTTGGGGGTTATGTCAGCTGAATAATGTAGAGGGAGCAGTCGAATGGTTGGCTGGGAGTCCTCCCGCTGGGCTGGGATCCACGGGCCAAAGAGATGGAAATCTCTCAGACGCAGGAGCCTGACACATCTGGGCCGTCTCAAGCGACAGTGCCGAGCTCCCGGGTCCACGATGCCTCACCCCTGCCGTGTGCCGAACCGCCGAACTGAGCCCTTTATCTCCGTCTCCTTTTCAGTCTTTTTCTCCTCTGCCGCTGCGTCTCCCACGTTCCTTCACTCCCCGCTGCCTCTCGTCTATAGGTCGGTGCGTATGGATGAAAGAGAGGATTTTACTTCATTTTGACAACGAGAGAATAGCTGATTCTTTTGTTTTGTGATGTTTGGAGAAATGTGTGCATGTGTTAGAAAGCTTCCCTGAAGGATTTTGTGTTGACACTTGGTTTGGAGTTAAACTGAGAGAGTCTGGCAGGCTTGGGATTTATCTGGAGACAAAGTGTGTGTGTAAAAGAGAGAGAAAGGACACATAATATTGTGATAGGCTGCACTCACTAAAACAGAGGAAAACACACAGAGTCCCTGATGCACATCTGCAAACACGACTTATTTTTCCACTTTTTTTCATTCTAAAATAAATATAAACCCATAATATAAAATGCTGCAATTATGGCAAAATACTAAATAATATTACAGTTTATACAGTCTAATAAAATGTTAAATGTAGTTTTAGAAAAAAAAAAATACAATGCACGTAACATTTGGAATATTAATTGGATAAAATCATTATAACTATTCAAATGAAACTGTTAATCAGTAATAATTATCTAAATTAATTTATAGTGAATTATAATATTAAATGAAATGTATTACTTTGATGTTATAAATGACAGAGCTTGATGCTTTGATGCATGTTAATAAATTATTATTAGCATCTTCTGTACAATTTACTGATTTATGAGTGGCAATAAACATGCGTCATATTGATTTATTTTGAATCATTATCCTCCATTGCTGCTTGATTTTAAATTTCTGTACAGTGCTTTATTTTAAATGTTATGCATTTATATTGCATATACAATTTCTATATGCATTTATGTATTTATCAACTATTAATTAAAAAAATAAAATAAAATGCTGTTTGTATTACTCATTATACTGCCAAACAGAAAAATCATTATACTGTACCAAGTTGACCGTCATTAGGCCATGACTTGGTGCTCCAAGAAAAATAAATAGTTTCTGAATGACTGCACCAATTTCTTAGTTCTTGGTCACCAGGTATTCGACCTGAATTCACATGGACTGAGGTGACTGATGGTTATGTGTAAGATTTCCATTATGCCTCCTTGTACAGAAAGGCTTTACAGATCTGCTGTGCTGTTCACTGGATATTACTTCAGAACAAAGCTAATGGACATATCGCTAGTCCTAAAGCTGTATTCTCTTTGTCTCTCTTTGTCTACCACATGCTGTCAAGTACGTCCCACAATAGCTCTGCTACAAAACCTAGTGAGCCTCGCTGCCTACATAGTCTTGTGTGGAACAAAACCGTAAAAAGTGATGGATCTGAAATGCTCTACATAGGCAAAAACTCGGTGTTGTGACTCGATTCGCAATCGATTTCAATGCAAGCGATGTGACGAGAATAACATAAATAGACATAGAACACATACATTTTGAGTAAAATAGTATTTTTTAAGCATTTCTTGTCGATTCTTTTCAGCATTTAACTATATTTGTAATATAGAAAAATAACATTTCACCTTCTTTGGATTCTTATAATTTTTTCAATGAGCTCATTGTAATTCATTCTCTTTGATGAACACGTGATGCTGCATTAAAATGAACATTCCTTTCTTTTGAAACAGCCTTTGGGTCAGAAACGTGCCTATAAGGAGGAAGCTTACTAGGTTTTTGGAACAGAGCTTATGTGTGTCTCTCTGAAGTGTTCTGAACTAATACCACCATTTAGTGAATTTAGGCAGATTTAATTTTCTTCCGCTAGCTAGAGAAGCACATTTCTGCTAACACAAACACTCTCTCACACTCTCTCTCTCACACACACACACACACACACTCACACTCACACTCACACACGCACTTTAGCGGCCTCAGCCAGGGATGTGATAGGACACAGCTGGGAGGTCAAGCTGACAGTAAGATGGAGCGGGTGTGTGCGACCTGACTAAATCCCCCCATACATCCAGTCCTGGACACACAAACACAGGGTAACCTGAAC
This sequence comes from Sinocyclocheilus anshuiensis, assembly GCF_001515605.1. Lineage (NCBI taxonomy): Eukaryota > Metazoa > Chordata > Actinopteri > Cypriniformes > Cyprinidae > Sinocyclocheilus > Sinocyclocheilus anshuiensis. Next base: position 1,837,108 of record NW_015537973.1, on the reverse strand, counting down.
GCGCAGAGGCTACTGTCACCTATTCACTCAGTCTCACTTTACACGGGGCCTATTTGCAGCTAGAGGCAGGAAGAAACATTCTCACAACTACCGTGTGTGTCACCATACATCTCATCTGGATGTATAGAGAGTGATCGATAGGCCTGTCTCGCTCCGGCACTACATCATGTAGTGTGCACTGCAGCTGCGCCCCGCTCTGGTGATGCATCACAAACCGAGGGAACGTCTGAAATATCTCTACGGTAAGCACTTTTGTACACACTGGAGTAGATACGCATGTGAGAGACAACAAATATGCCGAAGAAAGGAGTGGGGGGTGATGCGTGAGAGGGAAAGACAAATATAGAGAAAGCATGTTAAATTACTGGCCACAGCGCATGAGTTCTATCATACACAAACTGGAAAATTGCTAAATGATTTAGCTGTGGCCAAACAAAAAACACAATCCACAGTTAACATTTGAACTCATCTCAAGCCTTCCCATTAATCCAAAAAATTATTTTGTATATGAACACAACATGCAAAATCATCGGCACTCATACAAACACACACAAAAGCAATTTAGCACAATGGACAGTAAACAGACTACTGAGTTGGGAGAAAGAGGGTTCCTCATTATAATAGAATAGGGAGGGAGTCTAATTCTTTATTAAAAGCGGTGAGAGAGATAGAGAGAGAGAGAGAGAGAGAGAGCACTAAAATACAGAGAAATGCAGTACTAGAACTACGCATGTCTTGAAACAAGCCAATTACTAGCAGCCCATAACTGAGTACAGCACGATAAATTTAGGCTATTGTCCTGGAGGAGAGCAACTATATGGGTGAATCTGATGAAATTTCATTTTATAATAAAATATAATTAAAAGAAATGGAATTATTATAAATAAAATACTGTATAGATAAATAATTCAAATTTGTCCTCACAGTACTGAATCCAAACACTTTTTTAATTAGTTTGTCATTTACTTTATCTAAATCATCATAAATTAACTGCAAGACAAAGTACCATTATGTATAAATACTTTACCATTTATTTATTCACAGCACCATAATGTAGATGACATTTTTGCATTATGCTAAGGAAAATTTTGGAGCAATTTTGAGCAAATTATATTGAACACATTGTTACAAAACATTACACATCTGGTCCTAAATAGCCTTCATTTTCTTAAAGTACAAAATGTAAATATAGATTTTCATAATTTTGTTTTCTTTTAAATTTGGACTGGATATGTTATTGGCAGGTTTCATGTGATTCGCCCATATGATGGTGCAAATACCGTATTGAATGACAACTGATATTAAGCGATTCTCAATCAGTGGACAACATGAAACAGATGCTTGGGTTAAACAGCTCAACGCTGTCTCTTTTGTATGACATTTTATGTAAACCAGAACTTGAGACAATGATGACTATAAATGTGTTTTCCTTCCTATTTATTAAGCTGAATGCCACAAGATACACAGAGCTAATTTGGTCTGTGTGTTAGCCTCAGAGAAAGAAACATTCCCCTAGCACACACACAGACAGTATATACACAGATGACACAAATCTGGAGTCATAACTCAAATGCAGAGCATTGCCCTAAATCTCTCTCTCTCTCACACACACACACACACACACACACACACACACACACACACACACACATGTGCATGTGTGAACGCAGCCTGCCTTCAGATTCTAAGCATACATTATTTAAAGTACACTACCAATTACATAATTACACATATTCAGAATTGAGAATATCTCACTGGTTTTAAAGGTAAGAAAAACAAATAATGTGACAAGACAAACAGACACCACTGGGGGCCGTTGCTTGTTGTTAAAGCGGGGAAGCACACATCACACATTACTTAAAATAAATACTCTCTCTCTGTTTCTCAAAAAAAAAAAAAAAAATGCTTCTCAAACCACTACTCACTGTTTTTTTAATTTTTTTATTTGAAAACTTGATTAATTTCAAGAATCGTCAGTCAAATATATTTCCATTTAATTTTTGGCCATCTATTGCAAAATCAGTGAGAACTCATCCATTTATAATATTCCAGGCAGAACAAAAATACAGTTATTGAAAGCTCATGCCTAATGAAAAATCATATATATATATATAGAGTCCATACCAAACCCAAAATGTTGTGTTTAGAGCCTTTTGTTCAATAAACATAAATCTTTGAAGCTTTCAAATCACTGATACAGCTATCTGCCATACACAAGTGAAGCACGGAATCCTATGCACAGATTCATGTAGATTAAAGCGGATCACGAACAGCATGGCAGAGCTGCATTATATTAATGCAAACACTAAGACCAAATGAGGTGAGACAAAAATCACAAGATATTTGCAATTCTTTGAAGTGCACAGATACTTAAAACCCATTTCCCACACAATGACTAACACAGTATCCAGAAATAATGAGCCTGTGTGAGAGTGTGATTTTCTAGTGTGTGTATACAGTGATCAATACAGTCGTTTTTGCGAGGTGATTTAGCATTCTGTTTAGCGTGTGTATAGAAAATGTAGACTGGCATTCTGTTCACTAGGGAACATGCTCCTTAAAGGCTTATCTGTATTAACAAAATAAACTGTGAAACATCTATGCAAGCTGGAAGAATGCAGACTAAGGGGGAGAACTAGATGCCTGGTCCATTACTTGGGGGTGGAGGACAAGTTCAGTCACTCCGTCAACTAAGCATAATGAAAAACATGCCTCTCGGCCCGACATGCCTTAGTCATGTCCAAAAACATGACAGAGGGACTGGAAAAACAAAATCTTGGAAACTAATGTAAAAGAAGCTAGCATGAACAAATAACGTCAACGATCCCTGCATCCACCAACACAGAGCCACACACAGTCTGTGAGAGGAGACACCTGGCTCGCCTTTCACACCTAAATATAAAGCGTGAAGACTCAATCCACTTTGAGGACACAATTCTCAACAAAATGTCCCGCGTATGCCTCCGCGCAAGTGAAAATCACTTGCTTGACATGCTAAGGGTCATTAAAGCCCAGACACAGGTGGGTGGACAAATGTCAACAGCACAGGAGGTTGTGGTGTAGCACAGGGAGGACTCTCATTAAACTCTGACAAATCCACACATTCAGAGTGCTGCGCCTTCGAGCCTGGAACTCGCTGCCGACACGACCGGGCTGCTTCCATCGTGGATGGATGAGAGAGCCGGATTCAGTGCTAATCACTACAGGATGCCTGTGGGTATTGTGTTAAAGGACCAGAGCAAATCTTCAAAATGATACGGATGTTTCATTTGCATTTTTGAGGTGTTGGAGATGAGAAATCAATGACTGGATATTTCATATCCATTTGTTTTCGGGACGTTCACTAGTGTGTGGTGCCCAAAACATGCACATGCACAAACCCACCCATCCACATTAAAAAAAGCTTTGAAATGAAGCAAGAGAACATCAGCAGCTCTAATAGAGATAAAAAAAACAACGCCACAAGGAACATGAAAATCACCACATATCAAATCGCTAGAATCAAAGCCAATGATGTTGTCGCTTTAATTTGGCAAAGCCCGCAGCTAGGACCAGATCCAGTAAAGATGAAAACTACGCATGTGTGAGAAAACAAACACTTTAGTTGGTGGGCATTTATTTGCAGTCTTTTATTACTGCTGGGCATCTTTGGTTATCGGCAGGCAGGCGGAAAAAATCTGATCTTTCATTTCACACCAATGTTCGTTGGTGAAAACGGTGGAATGTTTGAGATCTGTACTGTTGAGCACATGTCTCTGGGGTCTGACTGGTTTATGGCCGTTACTTTAATTGTGAAATACAGTGAGTGTGCCAGACCAATGAACGGGGCTCTCTAGTCAACACGAGCACTGCCGTAGCAGTTACAAAAGTTGAGCTCAGTCGGTGAAAGCAGTGCTGGATGCTGATATTGATTGGCTTGCCTCATGGTTTTTGTGAGTGACAGCCAGCTCTATGGCTGTTGATTAACACCATGTAAGATGCCCAGAGTACTTTGTCACAAGATGAGTAGACACTATTTTTCTTTCACACTCTCTATGTCTCTTCTCTTCTTTTCTTTTGGAATAAAAATGATGCTGATCGATCAGTACGGTGCTTTTAAAAAAAAATTCCAAAGACGTGGTTATTGGCGCAGAAAAACAGCCTTTGTGTGAAAAATGGCGTGCATCGGAAGGTGGGGGTCCAGAGTTCTGGCCCTGAGTGCTGGGAACTGTGCACAAACACATGAGAGGAACAAAGTCCATGGCTCTGGGAAGGAACCCTTACTGCTACGGATATAAAGCATTATCCTTGAAGATATACAGTCTTCTAGCTCTAAGGACTTTTAGGCTTTTATTCACTGCCAGTGAACTTTTGTTCTCTCTCTCTCAGATTCCAAGATAGAAATCACTATCATAAAAGAATCACAGTCCTGTTGATTGTAAGCACACATCCCTTAGTAAGTGCTAGTTGCTGGTTGATGGCGAGTTCGGTGCTAAATAGACCTGTCACCGCCATGGCTCTCCTGTGAACCCTATGCGGAAAGGCTTCCAGATGATGGCGGCATGAACATAGAGACATTCCTCTCTCCCCTCTCGGAGAATTCTCCGTTAGGACGGCCGATAAATCAATGAGGACAATGTTTTCTTTGGGCTAATTGTTTGAACAGTGTAAGGTCATTTGCTGGTAACGCTAAAGTGTCCTGTTAGGCTGGGCGCCAGGGCCGTAATTGACAACATGTCGGATGGAAACAGGAAATAATCTGATCCCTCTTTGCAAACTGACTCCGCTGACTATGTCGAACTGTGTGTACATAGGCCTACGAGTGTGTGTGCATAAGGGGGGAAATGTTAGCTATGGTTAGCATACATCCCCTCGAATGCTGAAGGGTAACCAGGTGCAGTCTGTCTCCGGAGGCAACGGGATTAACCCAGTCCTCTAGTGCCCGTTTAATGAAGTCATCCCACTCTAGAGGCCTCAGCTCTACAGGGAGAGAGCAAGGGAAGTCTGTAAGGATTCCATCGTCTTAAAAAGAGCATTCCTTCCCTTAGGATACAGTGGAAGAACAGCGTTAACACACTTTCGACAGTTTCAAAGCACATACTGCCTGAGCATTTACTATTAAGAAGCATTAAAGAACACATAGTGTTTCAGATAAAACACACTTACAAGTACACAGACATACAGTGCTTATGAACCCAATCAATGAAGTCTTCAAGAAGAAGTTTTCTCTGAATATTGCATGAAAACAAATCCCAGTTAGCACAGTTATCCATTCATGTAATATTGAGAGAATGAAGAGACATTTCATATTAAGTGGCATTTACAAAAAGTAGAAAAGTTGTTCAGTGAGTTTGTTTGTTTTGTTTTTAAAGTCATGAAGTGGATTATGAATAAACTACTAAAGGTAAGTAGTACATGGTATTCCTAGTAAAAAAAAAAGCAATATATTTAAAATACAATTATTTCATACTAAGTATAGTTCAAATCTATTAAAAAATGTACTGACATATTGCTCGAGGCTTACTGATATAAAAATAATAATAACACTTTATTGGGAGTACTACTTGTGCACAATGCACATTTCTTAATATTAAGCCTAAAATGTGTTTTAATGCCACTATTGATGAGGATTGTATGATCTTTGAATAATATATCTTTTTTTAATACAAGATATTAAAAGTGTACCTGAAGTATACTTGCAATAGTTTAACTTTAGCACAATCAAATATACTTCAGTATATCTTTAGTTGGACTTCAGCACTACTTTTGCACAATTAAAGTGCATCAAGTACAAAATGAGTTGTTCCAATTTAGCAGACTTTAAGTATACCAGTATGTATACTAAAAGTACAATTGCAGGGCATTTTTATTAAGTATATAAATATGTAAATGTATTTGTAGTACACTTGGCATGAAATAAATGTATTCCAAATACATTTTAGTATATTTATTTTTCACTAGGAATTAAAAATAAAATGTTTATTTAATTTTATTTTTCCAAGTAAGACCTCATACTTTTTTAAGACAAATATTAACAAGAAAAAATCCCTAAGAATATCTCAAATTAAATAAATAAATAAATAAATTGTCCTAGAAGAGGATTCATAATACCAGTGAACAAGAAAAAAATATTTACCCTAGAAATATATTTAATAAATAAATAAATTGTTCTAAAAGATGGTTCATAATACCAAACCACTAATTATAGAGAATTATTAACAAAAGGGATTTAAGACTTAACTAGGACTAGTGACATAAGACTAAGACTTGATTTAATCATTCACTTATCCTCACTCTTAGGCATTGGTTCATGGAGATGCTGAGGATTGGAGTTCTCTAAGAAATGTCAGTGTCTAGTTCAGCCATTTTTGCCTGTGGGAACATGACACTTATCCATGACTGTGAAACCCTTTACAAAATCTGAGGCCTGAAGCACAAGGCCGTTTACTGCCTGTCGAGTGAGATAGCTTTTGTGGACACCTTGCTTTTATCTCTCAATTTTGCATGCGTGCAAGTCTACGTATTAAACACAATCTACAGCACCTGTTGAGTGTTTATGAAAGCCACATCCATTTGATGCACATCGAAAAAATTCTCTTCACTGCGTGATCCACTTGAAACTCACTATCAGACTGCTGCACAACAATAGAATGACAGACATGTGCAGTGCAAAGCAGTGGGAACTGTCACGTCTATGAGTGGGAAGAGTGCCCCTCAGAGTGAAAAATGCTACTCACAGTTAGCGACTCATTTTCAAACCGGCATTTAACACCAAACAGCCACTCTTGATTAGTGAGTAGATGATTCCATTTAAGTTTATCCAAACAGCTCTTTGGCACCGACACCGAGTTAATGGCATATTGATACACAGCAATTAGTAAACACGACACTCTACATCCTTCAAAGTACTTTTCCAAATTTGCACATTCAAAGTAGTAATAATAATAGTAATAATGGTGCTGCGTGCAGGAAGGGGTCTTGTATTTGCTAACAAATGCTGTTCTCCACCCTGACTTTGATAAAAGTCATCGTGAAGGAGGCCCCCTGTTGTATGCAGACTGTGCTAAACCTGAGTTAGCAAAATACACTTGGCTTCGTCTGCAGAGACAGGCCGTCATAGTGTCTCTGGGCCTGCGGTGTTTAATTGCTCTCCTGACAAGCAAACAATAGCCAAGGTGCAAATCCCCTCATTATAAACATATGCGGTGTGTCAGTCACGCTAATCTTCCTGTTGTTGGTTTATTGAGTATTAAGATAATCCCAATGACAACACTAACGGCCTTCGCCCAGCGAACATTCAAATCCTTTTCAATACTGTATCTCTGCTGTAGGCTGTCAATGTATTTAAGTCTTTACGCATGTTATTATCTGATCAGAGGACAGGAGTTTATTAGGGTGATTACCTTTATTTAAAACAGACCTTGACTGTATATGAGGCACTGACTAATGAAAAGAATCATGGTTTAACTTTGGTTTGAGGATTTGAACAAATCCGTAACCCTAAGTATGAAACTTTGGCACATACCTCACCCTGCACGATCTGGACTACAGACATGAACAATACTTTGAACTGTGTGGTTTTTGCAGTACACGGGTCCATTTCAATTTTCGCAATGGCTGACAAATAAAAATCCTCTAAAGAGCCTTGAAGATATTCTAAGCCTAATTTTGTTTCTAATTTCCTCCATAGAGAAAATGTATTCACTATAGTACTTACAATCTTGCACTGAAGACCGGAGTAATGGCTGCTGAAAATCTGTTTTTTTTTTTTCAGATTTTAAAATATATGAAATAATTTCACAATATTACAGTTTTTACATAACATAAATGCAGTCTTGGTGAGCATACGATTAGAAAGATTAGTAAGATTAAGAGAGCCGTTTTATATTTGCATATATTTGCATGTATATCCAACAACAGTAGCATTACAGTGTGACCTTTTGTATGCGAGTATCAAAGGGCAAGATCGTGTGTTTGGGTGTTTAGATACACAAGGCTCATGTTGCTCCAAGTCAAAACTGCCACAACGTGGCTAACTGCCAACTAAGGTCAAACACAACATTAGGGAGCTTTTCTCAGAAGTTCTCTCTTTCTTTCTCACACACACATATCTCCCAGTCCACATCAAACCACTCAAATGCAATTAAACCTGCTCTCCATTGTGCAAACTGTAAATGAGATAAACAGTGAATGCATATCCTTGTTGCAGGCAGGCAGCATGTTGTCTGGACCATTAAACAGACAGAGCAAGATCTTATCAGAGCCTGTGCGTCCACAGAGGAGCGTGTCATAAAAATGAGAAACTCTCTCAGATAATGAATCTGTCAGGTCACAGGCAGTCAAATATTGTAGCACAATGGTGTCTCGTTGCCATGCATGTTTAATTAAGCTTTAATTTCCCATGGAGCAGCCATTACGTCGAAACGAGGGGCCATTGAGACTGATGTAACTCCAATATGGCCACCAGGACGAGGCAAGCGTGACTGATGCTCCAAAATGGGAACTTGACCCCAGAGCAGGAGGTTGAGTGGAGCGTGTCTCAACGCCTCAGTGTCATACAGAATTCAACCACATCATGCTTTAAACAGGACGGCCCATAGGAGACAGTAAATAATGCAGTGCAATAGAGCAAAATGCTGTTTTCATTTACTGTGCTGTCAGTGATGTGGGTGGCTCACGGAGCATTTGCGAAGGTGTTATGTAGAGGAGAACGGAGGACTAGACTCGAACCAAACTACAATTATTTTTGGGACCATTTTGGATGTTCGCACACACACATAGGAAAATCTCCTCTCTTGGTGAGAGCGAGTGCTCTTTTGTGGGACAGGGTGGTGTTGGTAAAGGGCTCTCTTCACTCTGAAGTTGATTATGATAATGGCTGATGATTGCAACGATGTAAACCATTTTCTAATTGCTCATCAGCGCACGTCGTTCTAGGTTGATTTGAAACGGCTGCACATCCTGCTCGGATCCGAGCCAGGCCCGCTCGTGATGACAAGAAACTTTGGCAAATTTAACACTCCCTTTCCACCTTTGAGTTATTGTCACAGGACACGAAACAGTCAATAAGTTTGAAGCTTGAAGGGTACAGTTATTCTCTGAAGAACTTCCCGTGACTGCCGCTTAGTGGTCCTGTGTGATTTCTGCTCTATGGAAGAATAAATTGAATCATCATAACAAAGTGCTCGACTCAAACTGCTGCAGAATACGGCGCTGAGAAGAAACGGATTCTTCATTAAGAGACGGAATAACCAAATTGCTGATCTACGCTTTGCTGTACCGACCAGCACACTAATCTCACAATCAATTCCTAATCGGAGTCAATCTGATCTAGAATCAGCCCTAGAGGGCTCTTTTTTACAGGATAACAAGAAGCGTAATGCCATCATCACTTACAGCTAAAGCCACTGATGGAACGCATGAGTTTGGCCATAGACTTCTGGTTCTCGAAACAAAGCTATAAACGTCCAGTTGATTTATACATTTGTACCTGTCCAGTTAAACACTAAAATTACTGTGCATTGACCTAACCACAAGTTACAACCAAAACCACTCCGTGCTGGGCAACCTCAAAAACCAGTGGCTCTCGAACATAGTTTAATACAGCCTACTGGATAAATGGGACAACACTTCTGGGGTGTCACAAAATAGATTTCACTAGGTTAGTGCCAGAAAGTTGTAGAACCATAGACTGACAGCGGCATACATGTATTCTTAGCAGTATTTATTTAAGCCTAGAATGACCCGTTTAACATTTTTAAGACTTCTAAATCTCAGATGGATAAATCCTCCAGCACTTGGAAGAAAGAGCGCTGACACATGTGGAAGTGCTGGGATGGGTCGCTTTCAGCTAGGTCACAGATACCCCCTCACGGATCCAGATAACCAGAATCGTGTGGGAGTATATTGTGAGCATGTGTTTGAAGTGCAGCAGAACATTGTTGATGACTGTTAAAGTCCTGCCTGTAAACTGAAGAAAATGTAAGCAGACACAGACAGGGAAAATGCTGCATGATTCTTTCACACTTGAATCACAATGCTTGTTATGTCTCAATCTTTTCAACTAGAAGCGGTTCACCTAAAAAATAGTTGTCACTATTTACTAATCTTCCAAGTTGTGCAAAATACATATGACTTTATTCTTCTGTTCTGTGGGAAAAAAAGTGAACTATTCTAAAGAATCTGTATGCAGCTCTTTTTTTCATACAGTGAGAGTTCAGAGTGATCACAGTTGTTTGTCTAAAAATGTGAAATAAAATAAAATAAATATATGAATGAACATACTGTAGCTCAAACAACTTGTGTTCTGTGGTCTTTTGAAGCCAAACAATAGCTGTGTGTGAACAGACTAAAACAGACCACTGATAATCTTTTTATTTTATATTTTCAAAATCTAGCATTACAGATTCTGTTACCATTTTTTTTTTACAATTGAAAAAGCTCATACCTTTTGAGAAGTGGTGGATCCAGGTGAATGACAAGCATGCACGGAAGTTGGAGTCAAACAAATATGCAGCCTAAAAAAAAAAAAAAATGTTTTTTAATTAATTTTTTTAATTTATCTAGCGCAAGTTGCTGCCTTTGAGGTGATTTCTCATGTTATGGTGATTGTTCATAGAGATAAGCAGCAATGCAACTAATCAAACGATATGGAGGATTCCTACAGTTTGGCAGAGCTTCAGGACATCTGGGCCAAGAGCTTAAATAGATTTGTCAGAGCAAGACGCCGATATGCTGTTAAAACAGCTAAAAACACAAGAGCATGCATGCAGAAACAAGCACACACAAACAGGTAAGACACGAATTGTGTGAATAGCAACACCAGTCTTCAGACGGTGTAAAGGATACTTCGGCTTTACTGAAGTGTGAAGTGTCTACTTTGACAAGTAGCACTTGTCAGTCATTTCAATGCCAACAGTATATCCATACAACATAGAATGACTCTGAGCTGCATACTGCTATCCACTAAGAAGAACAAAAGATCACTTCACAGTAACTAGCTAAATAAAAGCTATAGAAATACATACATAAAATATGAAACATATTATGTTACTGTATTAAAATAGCCTTGTATAATGTGTTTGTCAATATTATCAGTGAATGGAAATGTGCAAACCTAATGCAACAGTGTGTGTGTGTGTGTGTGTGTGTGTGTGTACTCCAGGTGTTCTGACAAATATTTTTTTCAATTACCCTTTATTTTTCATTTTAGACATCAAGCGCACTTGTCTGAATGAGAAATATGTCAGTGGGTACTAGAGAGCCACTCTCTTTTTTGTTGGCATGTAGAGACGTAGAGTGATAAAAAAAAAAAAAAACTGGAATTAAGCTGTAAATCAGCACTCTCCTTTTACAGATACCTCACACCAGTGATTTAAAAATGCTACCTCTGTAAATCAAAAAATAGCTTGTGAGATATTATCCTAAAAGGAAGTTGGGTTTACAAGCACGTGGAAAAACTGCCAGTGGGTCTCAAAAAAATGTGCATGGTAACTCTGAATTAAATTCAGCCTTCCTATGACCTCAGTCTAAAAACATGAATGTGTCAAAAGCATGTGGGGCTGTTGAAGCCTTAAGCGAGTAATCAACAATGAAAACAAACAGCAAACTCTGCTCTGGAGACGAAATTCACTATTGAATTTGGTGTCCGTTGAGTGCCCGTAGCTACATCAAGCGAGTGGAAATCTCGGTGTGTGACATCTTAAGGTAAAAGACGAGCTTTATTGTTTGGTTAAAACCCAACGCTGTGACATGTGGTCGTGCATAATGGCGTCTACTCCAGGGACCGTGTGTCTAAGCACCAGCCGTAGTGGGATATCAGTATATCAAAGTTTTCCTGGACAATACAGTACAGTAAGAGCTAACCGCAGTGGGTCTTCCTCAGGCCTTGTGGTCCTCCGCACAACAGCATTCAGCCCCACTGTGCAGCTCTATCAATGTGTATGTGGTGATGGATGGATAACCTTTACTGGCTTTATCTGCAGTATTCACTATGGAGCTGCTAGCTGTTGCAGTTAGTCATTACTGAAAAAGTCTATCAGAGACCTGCACCATAGAGAACATCAAAAACCTCCTCAAATAGGCAAAGAGTCTCTTGTAGAATGAAACTACAGGGTTGTTGTGACTGCACAAAATTGCCATGGTTATACTGTTGCTCCCTCTCCGTGCAAGTAAAGCGAATGGGAATGCAGATAGCAACTGTGTTTTTATCATAGCACTCTGAACAGACATTCAGTCCCTGTGTGACATTTGACATTTTTATATTTTACTTAAATATGAACATATTTTTCTACCTATTTTTCATTTTCCTTAATGGTTTATTTATTTTTACTAAGCAAAACACAGTTTATATCAACCTTTCTGGTTCTTCCAAAAAATGCACAGATCAAGGGGTCAAAGTTTGGTTAGTATGGCCTTGTTAGCCCCTGCTGGTAGATGCTGTAACTACACCATCTGGCCCATAAATGTTGCTATTTCTTGGAAATATTTGCTTGGGACTGTGCATGTTATGGACCCTTTTCACAGACTGTGCTCATGTGTTTCCATAGTTATCATCATCGCAAACCTAACAGAGTTTTAATATATTCATTTTTTTCTTAAATTGTGATGTACATTTATAACACTATACTCAGGGGTGCGCATAAATTTTTCAATCTGGTTCTCAGAAGAGCACCTGGAGATTTGGTTTGGCACTCATACTGCACGTAGTGTGACTCATTAAATATAACTATAAAAAGAAAATAATTATAGTAATAATAGTATTATTGCGCTTTGTTTAGTTAGTTTAAAAATTTTATAATAAACAAATTAAATAAAGTGTGATAATACGATTCTATTTTAAAATAAAAAAGTATTAAATAAAAATACAATTATTTTATAGTACACTTGAAAATACAATGCTAATATTTTCATTTTATTTATTTATTTGAATTTTCAAACCTAAAATCAGCAAGATTTATTTTAGCCGGCTGCTGCCTATAAGTCTGTGCACTGCCAGTTTTAGCGCTGCTGCATCAGTGAATGAAATGTCAGCACGAAGCCTAAATTTATGCTTTCAGTTCAAATTAAAAACTTACAGTTAGTTGATCTAAACCGGCGATTGTGCATTAACATCTGTCAACCATGTCGGTACGCAAATAAGTGGCCTGAACTTATTTACCCAGCGCATTTTTTATTTTCTTTGCGCATCTGCACCTTCAGGATATATAACCTTGACATTAAATTACAGAAAACTAATTAAAGCTGCTGTGTTTGTAATACAATGGCTGAGAGAGTGATATTCTACATCTTTTCTTTCTGTTTCTCACTAGCATTTACTTTACTATACTTACTATACTATACTTTTTAAAATTTCTAATTATTTATTTATTTGCTAATTGGATCAAATGAAAATGCAAAAAAAAAATATATATGTTTGTTATTCTTTTCATTCATCACAATAGAAGTTTGCTCAATAATGATGAGAAATGTGAAAAGGGTCTATTGTGGCATCCTTTCATGATGGTTTGATCGTAACTGTAGAGCATAAAAGAGGGTCCCAGAACTGGGTTCCCATGAGCAAAAATTTATGATTTTAGGTCGCTTACTTCCAAGGTGTCTTGGACCAGCTGAGCAATTGCAATTGAGATGAATGGGAATGCTAACAGACAGCTTTCTCCAGGCATTGTAGAATACCTCGGTACAGATGCTACTGTATGCATTACCTCCCTCGACCTGATCAAACAAGCAGACGTGTAGAGACTACATGACTCACCCTGTGACGGGGGGCGTTCGCAGCAAAATCAATACATGTATTATGAAATAAAAAATTAAGAGAGCTTGGCTGGCGTGTACCTGCCGTCGAGGGAAATTAGCTGTTGACTCGACCAGCTCAACCTCAGACAAAGCCTTTTCTCCCTTCCTGATGTGCCCTGCACAGTGCAGCAGGCTGGTGTAACCTGGGAAACTGGAAGACCTTGCGGAGGTGGGAAAAAACAACTCATAAAAATGAAAGGATTCAATTTTCAAACATATGCACTAACCACTTTCTATCATGCTGTGTTGCAGTCTATTGACAGCATATAACATTTCATTTAATCATTCAGGGGGCTAAAAATATAAGAATGTCCCCATGAAAAAGATAGCGGTGATATGGAAGGATGAAAAATGAAAAGCAGATGGGAAGATTGCCGTGGCGCTGTCAAGACAAGAAGACCATGTGGAGCTGATCAGGAGAGGATCGGTGCCCATGTCGAAATCCGATCACGGCGACGTGGGCTTGTACTGAATGCTTAACCAATTAGGCCGGACATCAGAACCCCTGCCACCCTGGCCACTCCCGGCATGGGACAGGAGTTACCTTACCCAGCCCAGCCGTTGCGGTTTAGCTCAGGTTTATTCACATCCAGCTCAAAACCTCCAGACTGAGAAACATAAGCCTGGCTCCAATCACATAAATAAGAGATGTTTATGCCTCAGACATGGCCAAACACAAAATAGGCACAGTTCAGGGCTGCTGGTGGTATGGATGTGTTTTTGGGATAGCTTACATTAAGCACATAAGTGCCTGCCCCAAAGCGCTTCAATGTAGATGAAGCAGTCCAGAGAGACAGGCAGAGCCAGGCATTAAATGCCTAGGATAGAGTGGATAGTTTGTTGATTCCAGTTAATCATAATAGATTTTGGGGCGAAATCACATCTTGTGCACTTTCCTGCTCCTTCAGAGTCTATACAAACAACCCGGCGCATGAGCTCTTAGGATTCTGTGGTGCAACATTATCACAATACTTGAGTAACAAACATCACGATTCTTTACGTGTTGCCTTTCACAGAGTATTGCGATATACTGTATAGTGATTTATTTATTTATTGAGTGAAGTGAGCGAGCGTTTCATATGATATTGTTTGCCAATTGCATGGGTCACGTTACGATCGTTTTACTCTATAGTGAAGGCATGAGCTAGATTCGAATGAAGGAAGGCCATCTCACATTTGTGAAACCATGCTGTTCTTTCAAATTGGATTTCAATACCACAGCTTTCAAATACCAAAAGAGAGAGAGAAAAAAAAAAAACTAATTTACCTTGTTCTAAGGAAAACATTTAGTCCATGTCAATATTGTATTAATTTGTATCAAATTAATAATAGTTTAAGCATTCATTCATGCGATTAATTAAATATGCTTTATAGCTTTATTTACATATTTACATGTAGATATATTATTTATTTAAATGCATTTATCCAATTCAAATACCAAAGGAAAAACTGATTTCACCTTGGTCTAATAAACACATTTCCTAGTTCATTTCAATAATATATTAATTTAGTGTTTAGTAATATATTAATTTAATTATTAATAATATTAGTTTATGCATTACTTAATTAAATATGTTGTATGCCTTTATATATAGAAACATTATTCATTTAGCTGCATTTAATCAATTTTACCAATATTTCCATTTTGTTCTGTATTATATCTAAAAACATCATGAAAGCATCTTTATTGATAAATTATATAAATCTAACCCAGCCTACACTTTGTTTGGGAAAATGTAAGTACTATCCAAACTCAATATGTGAAATATCTATGCAATATAGAAAGCTTTATGCAAGCACTAGCAGAAGACTAATATGCAGGCCACGGCAGCAGCAAAAAAACAATAAATAAATCAATTTTAAAAATTTACTTGCAAGATCGCATCCATGAAGTGTGGGGAAAGGACTATTTTAATAATTGAATTTTTGTAGATTGTTTGCATTTTCCATGCTTTGAGAAAACTAGAATTTGTTTGTTTTAATGAGCACTGTTGCATAAAAAGTACCTCTTGTCTGGAGGTCATCCACTCAAATTGCTTGCATAATTACTCATATTATTTGGTTTTATTTAAGGTAAATTAATGTTAATGCGTTAACTAGCAAAAAAAATAAATAAATAAAAAAATAGGAGATCAATCAAAATTAAATATTTTAATTGACTGACAGCACTAATTAATATTGATACTTGCACTTCCCTTTGAGTGTTTGATCAATTATTTCAAGTGGAACAGGAACAGACAGTGTGTTATGGACAAGTCAGATGTGTTTAAGCAGCTAATGCAGCCCATCATCAAAATGTGAGATGCTATCAAGGACAACAATGCATTAGACTAGGACAGAGAGAGAAAGAGGGACAGAGTATAAGGGAAAAAAGCATGTCCAGTATCATTACACTAGGACATTGCACTCTGGGGTATCATTAAAGGATTCAATTGTGTTAGTGCCGTTAAACATGGCGCTAATTCGGGCCCTCTGAGAGGTAATGACCAATCTGTCAACCGCCATCCAAAGGGGGTAAAGGGAAACGCAGCAATACTAAAAACAGCAGATACCAATTACGTCTTTATATCATATTACACATGGCCAACACAACCAGGCCAAGCAAGTGCATTATGACATTAATTAAGTTCTATGATGATGTAACCACCGTTCAAGCTGAAGAACATTCTGAGAATGCTGCGATATTAAACAAACAGAGCATTAATACAAGTCTGCTGCGAGCTAGTTTGAGTGCTTACCGATAAATTCAACAAAGGTCAACATGAGCAGAGATAGAAGACATATTCAAATGTGTCTGGTCACTAAAAGACTCAATCAGAGAGGCTGCTCAGAGTAAAAAATATTACTAAAAAAATCAATCTGTAGATTAAAAGAGGTTGTGTAAGCATTAAAACTTAACATGCTCTTCTTTAACCCCTATAACAAAATATACAGTGTTCCCAGACACTTTTTTTCCATTTAATTTTGAATAATCATATAATCTAATAATTTGTGCCAATCTGAATTATTGGCACAAATTAGAAGAACAGCTACTCATACTCAGGGTTTATTTTATATCATCTAGTTTCCTGATGTATCACATTTACCATATACATTAACACAGTGGTTTCCCAACCCTGGTCCTGGAGGCACCCCAACACTGCACATTTTGCATGTCTCCTTTCTCTGACACACCCGTTTCAGGTCTTGGAGTCTCTACTAATGAGCTGATGACCTGAATCAGGTGTGTTTGATTAAGGAGACATGCAAAACGTGCAGTGTTGGGGTGCCTCCAGGACCAGGGTTGGGAACCACTGCATTAACACAAAATTCCTAGTATTAATTCCAATAATTCTAAATTATGTTGTACTATTAAAACAACGAAGACTTTTTATCGTAGCACAGAGGTCATGCAAATGCATTTTCTTAGCAAAGAATACTGTTATTCATTTTCATGACTGTTCCAGGTCCGTGAGAATCCTGTATATGAAACTAAGACTAAAATGAAATATGATGGTGGTTTAAAGTTTTAATTTAAGTGAACTAAAAGGAATAAATTACAAGGTACTTTATATATAATCATAAACATATAATGTTTGAACACACATGTTTATGATAAATATATGTGGAAGAACAAGAAACAGCAGAGAAAGGAGTGAGGAGACTGCCTAAACCAAGCCAAGAGGAAAATGTGACTAATGGTGTAAAAAAAAAAAAACGGGCCCTAAAAGTGCCAGTATGCTTTTGGCAGGCCAGCGTCACATATGCCGTCAGGTCCTGAGCATCCGTATGTCATGTTCCAAGTGACAACAAGTGACAACTGGTACTGCAGTCTGTGCAGCATCCCTGACTTCTGGTTGGGGGAGACTGGAGTGTCACACGAAGCTCTGATTCGCCCCCACATCATACCAAAAATATTACCCCCCTTACAAATTCAGACAACCACAGCTAAACTTCAAAGTCACAGACAGAAAGTGGCACCTTTGTATAGAAATGGCACAAAAAATACAAACTCGAAGCTCTCTTGACTTCATTGAAGGTCAAACCTTGTTTTTATTTATTTATTATTTTTACTTATGCCTGTTGGAGGTGGATGTATAAGTGGTACGACAGGAAGGAGGGGAAAGCGGAGTTGAACAGCATGAGCCAGAGGAATCATTTGCCTCCACATAGAGTCATCAGCAGTGTAGAGAGGGAAACCGATAGCAGAGGTGAGCACTTTGTGAGCTTGACCTCGCACGGATCTGATAGTTTACTGCAGGGGTGCTGCCATCGAGCAGCTGGGATCCCTCCTCCAAACCTTCTGTTGAAGATTGAATAACAGACACTGAATGGTCAACAGACAGGGTGCAAAACACATTTTCGGGACACAGCAGATACATTCTGTGATAGTAACAACAGGGGATGGTGAGAGAAACAACAGAAAGTCAATTTCGCAAGCGAGGAGCCCTTAATGGAGCTGATGCATGGGGGTGCAAATAAAACAGCAGAACGGCGTCGCGATGGACCAGGCAGATAAAAGGGGGCCGGCTCGCTCCACTTGACGCAGGGAAAGATGCACGACTGGAGTCATCGCAATGGTGCGGCCTAGAGGAACGAGCGGCAAACGTGGTAATGGAGTAACGGTGTCACCGAGAGGGCAAAGGCGAACAGCGGCACACTCCATGAGCGATAACAAAACGATAATTGTAAAACTCATTTGCATGAAATGACAGAAACCATTAGGGGCTAATTAATTCTAGTGGATGCGTGTTCCAAAATGGGAGTGTCCTGCTGGCTGAAGAAGAGGGGTTCTTGAGGAAGAATTCACAAATGGCAAAAGTGTCTACTGGCAGCTGCTCATTAAGGATAATGGGGCGATGGATAGTCACTTGTGCTAAGAGAATCATCCATTTCAGTAAACAGAAACTGATTGATATTTGAGCTATAACTGCCACCATTAGGGCCCTCGAATCGTGCGATGTGTGCAATTTCCCTGCTGTATCGCATTTAATGGATCTCGGCATTGTCAGGCTTCGATATTTCCTGCAAAAAAACAGCAAACAGCATGAACCATAATAGCAAAGAAAAATCTCTTGATAAGTTATAATTGCTTAAAGTGCTGGTCTCGTACAATTGAACACTAAGGGCAGAAAAAAGTTTCCACAGGACCACTGGCGAGCTTCCCAAAGGAAACGGCTTTGAATGTAAACTCAAATTAAGGCACTTGAAAAAGTATCTTTCGGAGAAAACATTTCCGCACCGGTCGTTAAGCCATCAGAAGTTTGCTCTGTGAATGGCTGCGTATGCTCCAGTGGGGACCATAATGAAACAGCATTATGGGAATGGGCAGCAGGGAAAGCGGGCCTTCCTCCAGGGCCAGGGGGAGCTTGTTAGCTAGCTGAGGTAAAAGACTGGAGACAATCCCAGACACCTGGCTTCCCAAGGACCACCAGGGGAAGATGCGAAGGGGGGCGGGTGTATCTGAGGGGAGCGAGCAGCCCACTTTAAAGAAAAATTTCAAGCAGACCTGGAGACCGAGCAGCCTCCAAACAATCGGAGCTCGTAAACGAGATCCCTGATTCCGTATCGGTTCACGGGGGGCCTCGGTGCACGGTGCATTGCTGCACCACTCCAAACTCCTCCCTCCCGACTCTCGAGAACACAGGGACAAAGTGAGGGAGGAAGAAAGGTCTCTGGAGGACAATGCAGCATGTTCCAGCAAAACAGGCAGCAGACTAACCACTCCAAGAGCCTCTCCCCTTTCCCTCTCCGTGCTGAAAGGTTCTCACTGTGGCTGCTGCTCCAGCCACTAAATGGAGTCTTCCTCCTCTATAGAACATTCCAGAGGGCTGAAACAACGCTGAAGTGGGCGCCTCTCAATGTCGCTCTTTAGCGCAAGGGAAAGCATTATCAGAGAGGAGAATACGGGAAGAGAGGCCAACATTAAACATGTATACGCTCTCCGGCTCTCATTATAAAACACCCTCTTGAAAACTCTCTCCCGCTTCAGAGCTGAGAACAACGCTGACCGCTTACTACGAGCTTTCGTTTCCACTGAATGTGACTCGGGGGAACCACTACACCTAACGTGGTTAAGAAACGTGCTTCAGGACGTCTGATTCCCCATCCCATCCAACTATAAAAGAAGCCATTTTGCAATCTAACGGGAGGACTATCAAAATACGGCGTGTTGCAAACACAGGTCAGAGACTTCAAAGATGAGCCATGTCATTGACCTCTAATATATCTGAAGCTCCTCACCACAGATGATATGAACCCATCCATATGATATGAAAATCAATAGGCCTGCAAAGGCACAAAGCACTTGAGGAGAGCATCTCCACTACATGCTGCTAGCTCAAATTGCTGTGTCTGTGATCGTATGATTGTGCTGTAATGGGTTGTGGCAGGGAAGGGCTGCATGGGCATTTGACTTGCTGGTAGGGGGTATATGTGTATGGACAGAGGGTACGCTAAAGGAGCAAACAAATTAGTGAAGCTGGACGAGTAATAGACTCAACTCTCTGAATAAACCTTCAGAGTCAGAATATTACAATGTACAGTAGTGGCCAAAATTATTAGAACACTAGTATTTTCACCAGCTAAAAAATTATTTCAAGTCAGTTATTTCTATCTTTTGCTGAAGTGTGTCAGTAGGAAATATCAGTTTACATTTCCAAATGTTCATTTTGCCATTTTTTGCCAATTGTAATAATCCAGTGAGATCTTTGATTGCACAAGGAGTCTGACAACAGCCAGTGCTCCACACAGAGATCTGATCTCATCATCATCCAGTCTGTCTGGAATGACATGAAGAAACAGAACAAACTGAGACGGACTCAATCCAGAAGAACTGTGGCAACGTCTCCAAGATGCTTCAAGAGACCTACCTGCAAAGCTACCTGAAAAAACTCTGCGCAAGTGCACCTAGGGCAAAAGCTGCTTTAAACACACCAAATGTTGATTTAATTTAGTTAATAGAAGTTAATTGATAAAGAAAATCTATTTATTCCATTGTTTTTGACAGCATCCTCATTTTACAGCATTTTTACACAAGTGCCGAAAACTTAACAGTACTGTAGCTCTGCAGGTAGGTTGTGTAGCACTGGCTGTTGTCAGACTCCTTGTGCAAACAAAAATCTCACTGGATTATTACAATTAATGGCAAAATAACTGTTTGGAACTGTAAACTGATATTTCCTACCGACACACTACAGCAAAAGATAGAAATAACTGACTTTACATAATTTTTTAGCTAGTGAAAATACTAGTGTTCTAATAATTTTTGGCCACCACTGTAAAGTCAAAGAGAAGATGCTGCTTGATTTTAGATATACAGATAGATAGATAGATAGATAGATAGATAGATAAAACGGTTTAAACACTTATTTCAAAACCACCCACAGACCCGAGGATGGCAGCAAAAATCATCACTCATATGGATCTTACAATTATCATGATAAATTTGGCAATAAACTATCAGCACTATCATTCACTTTTATTCATTCATATTTGCATCATGCAGCACTGTGCCCTCGTTGCCCCAAGCGATACCATTTCCCCCTCATAAGTCTTGAGTGCACAGCAAGCATCCTCTCCCTACTCTCTACTTTTTTTACCCTCCGTCCTCTTTTCTTTTTTCAAAAATTGCATTTGGTGTCTCTATTTTTGGTTCGGCTAATTAATCCTCAGCATTTAGACCGAAAGCCGCAGGAGTAACAAGGCATTTAGGGGCCGGTGGGGCCCTCAGCGTCAATGACAAGCCTGGTTATGGAAAGCCCCCCACCGTTTGTCATGTCAGCCACCGTGTGCTGCTCCCATTAGGCTTCGCCCACACCATTGCCAAAAGGCAAGGGCGCCCACGCACACCATAGGACAGCCATGCCAGAGAGTGTCTTCACCCACAATGTCAAGACATGCACGTACTGTCCAAGGAGGTCTATAATAGCTATCTGTTAACATTTAACATCTCATTGGCACATACTCGGCTTATGCAAGTCACTCCAGTCTTATGTTTTGCATTCAAATTAGACCAATCTGTTTTTATGCACTTAAAAAGACTTAAAAAGTTATGAGCAGTCTTAAAACAGATGACTAACTTGTAAGAGTAACTTGTAAGAGTTTGTGGTTTCTAAGCAACATATAATTTTGGCCCATTAATATAAAATGGGTGTTCATTAAAAGTGATTGTATAATGGCTTTTATATCTAGTTTATAATAATTAATTAATACACTCATAGCTTTTCTTCATCTTCATTTCACAGCTCTTTTCAACTGTATGAATACTTAGAATGCCTCCGTATGGTCAAGACACTAACATTCATTTGGCATTAGTTTTGAAAAACAGACATAGTTTCCTAAGATATTTCACATTCAGAACATCATTCTGATTTTATAAGGTACCGATCTATTGTTATAATAAATCTCAATACTATCAGATAAGGAAAAGCAAGGATTGAAGTGATGGAAGTGTAAATGTATCACATATAGGTAGCCTCTCAGCTCTATTTGAAAAAAAAAAAGAAATAAATAAGACAAAAACTTTTTTCTTCCTTAACGTTGTTGTAACACAGCTTGCATCTTTTGTGTTTTCCCAACTGGGCTTTTAGTGTTGAGAGCGTCTAGCTGTTATAGGCTTGGTGTTTCAGTGGCACTTGTGCATTCCTGAATATCAATGTGGCTGTGAGAGCAGATTAGAGGCTGCCTCCCTCTCCCTCCCGAGCTCTTCAAATTAGTTTGATTTTCCCCCAGATGGTCAGATTAAATTACATAAACGCTGTCAGCAAAGTCCTATTCTCCACTGTATTCATGCCATCCTTACTCAAAGGCCCTACCTCCCATCTCTTTTAAAACCTTTTTTTTTGCCCTGTCCTCTCCTCTACCGATTTAACCTGCGTAACCATAATTCTTTTGTGTTTGAGTTTTTAATAGATCCTGAACCTTTCACTCTTTCTGTTGCTTGTTTAAGAATGTGTGATTACCAAAGCTGTACAGCTGACAACACCTCTGTAGATGAATCACTGTAAAACTCCAGTGCCCCACTGCATGTCATTCCGACAGAAACCCTGGGCTTTGGAGGCACTCCAGTGCCAATTATTACAATAACAAGTGTTTAAATGAACAAGACTGCACAATTATAGCACTTAATTACTTGCCTTAATCCGCATAAGATTAGAGATTGCAGATCTACCGCTAGTATTTTCTTGCGCATATCTGGATAAATGGAATAGAAACATGTGGTTCGAGCTACAAAAATAAGATTTGGCAGAAAAAGAAGGAATTTGTCAAAAGTATAAAAGTAAACAGGTTTGGTTGTTTTTGAAATAGGATAATGGAATTAGAAGGGAAACAATGATACAATTTTAAAAGACCAAGGATTTTTTAAGGAGTGCACACACTGTGGTATTTTAATCTCTGCCTCCCACACAAGCACATCTACTTTCTAGCTTCTGTCAACACAAAATGTCGGCCCCTGCAAAGCCAAAGAGGCATGAGGAGGTTTTTGTTTGCAACTTGGTGGCTGTTTAGGCCGGAGAAGTAAACTACTTTTGACAGACTAAACAGAAGTGGAAGCACTGGGTGGCCCGCTCAATTAACAACCCCAAAACGTCTGGGTGCAACTGTTTTTTGAGCTAATACAACAATTTTTGTGGCATTTCACAAGCTGCAATAAACAACAAATGTTGAAAAAACCAGCGAGAGTGAAATTACACAATTTCCCCTCTCTACCCGGCAACACTAAAGATACCATCTGGTCATCTTGTGTGAGGGAAGCAGCCTCCTATCATTGCAGTGTGTGTGTGTGTGTAATGAACATTGTGACACCTCCACTTCCTCGACGGTGGGATGAAGTCTGGTATCACTTCCTGTAAATCTGGACAGTGTGCTTTGAAGTTCGACATGATGCAATTTTGCTGGAGAACAATGTTTTAATTTATAACTGCACTGAAAACTAATGAGAGTACAACAAAAAAAACCGGTTGCAATTGCAATTTCCCATAAATTATTCAGTTATATAAATAATGAGAACGGAGGACACCCCTTTTAAGTTTGCCTTTGTAAAACGCATCATTTCCATCCCTCCTGTCTAAACAGATGGACAACTCCGTCTATAAGCTGCGAGCTCATATGGGCGGACTGTCCCTCGAGCTTCCAGCCAGACCAGAGGTAAATAATACCCTCTGTGAGATGCTATTCAAATGAGAACTGGGATGTGGGTATTCGTCGGCGGTTCCATCCAGAGGCAAAGACTTGGGCAACGGAGAGCTTAAATTTGTGAATTGTGCAATGGGTCCAGATTGTAAACATGTTTGTTCTGCAATTGGGCCAACACAACTGAATGAGAAGGGAAGGCAATTAATGGAACTTCAGTGAAGGCTGGACGCTTGAGGACACTGGGAAAGACGGGGCTGTGCTCAGCTAATTGCCCTGCTTTGTCCGTTTTAAAATAAAGTGTAGGGTTGAAGGTCAAATCCTATTCAAACGCAAACAAGAGGCATTTATGTTAGACAGCCTGAGAGGAGGGAGACAAACGTCTGCCCTGTGAAGTGTTTAAATACGAATATTTCATTTTGTCATTTACTGTAGCCCCTCGTATTAAATTAAAGAGAGTGGACCATTATTTTCAATAGGATTGGATAAATACCCTTGAACAAATGATCACAGAGAGCACTGAAAAACATGCTGAATGAGTTCTGTCAACTATCAACAGTGACATTTGCAGTAAGAAGAGCCTAAAAATGCAGTTGCAAATTATATTCTAACAATGATCATTCAATTATAATCATAACAATAATGAAGAAGGGCATACTGTAATATAAGTCACATCACTTGTTTTCCCAACTGATGCAAAGATTATGCACACAGTTATTACTCTCAGATGAGACACTGATATAAACAGAGTGTAATAAGTGTTGCATTATTGTCTGTCACAATTTTAACCAGTCAATATTCTAAATAAACAGCAAAGTCAATAAGCAGTTTTTTTTTTTGTTCTTTAAATATATCATGTGGTAAATACGGAAATGTATTAAATTATTACATTTTAAATCTGACATTTAAAAAGGTCTGATTAACACCTTATTAAATATGTCAGATTTAAATGTAATAATTTTTCTATCATATCTTTATTTCAGTACTTACTCCTTATGCTTATGACAAAAGAAATGTAGAACTGTACATCATTTAGTCATTTGTGCTACAATGGTTTTATTTAGTTACTTCACTCTTTGTTTATTCTGAATGTGACGCTGTCAATTAGAGTAGAATAAAGAAAACATTTTTGATGAGCATTTCTTTATTGTACTTTGTTCTAACCCTCAATGCCTGTTGGCAGCTTGCTACATATTACTGCGCTGGAAGCAAGAAGAGAAGAAATGTATCATATTTTAAGTCCATTTAATAACAAGTTGTGACATTTCAGGCTTAGCACCAGTCATGCATTTTTTTAAATTATTTATTTAATGAGACAGATGTGAGAGAAATATTAACCACGGCATTAAAAACAATATACTTTGGCCAGTGTGCCATACACAGACATTGTTTTAGCTCTTCACTGAATACTGTTTTCATAATAGTTACAAGAAAAAAATAGTACTGACATTCAAATAAATTAACAGAAATTTACATGATAGATATTTATGATGATTAGATTAGGATTTTATTTATTTATTTATTTTTATTTAACTTTCATTTTCTATTTTAACACTTTTTAGGGATGGAGGCATTTAATTTGCCTTTCTTGGTTTATGGCAAACTTCTAGATCTAAATTAAACTCTTGTTAAATTTGGGAATCATAAACTAAACTAAACTAAACTAAACTAAACTAAACTAAACTAAAATAAAAATAAAAAATAAAATAAAATAAAATAAAATAAAATAAAATAAAATAAAATAAAATAAAATAAAATACAAAACAAAATAAAATAAAATAAAATAAAATCATTATTTTATAAAGAGTTTGGAAGTTGTGAACAATTTTTCAGAAAGTCTACGTGATAACTGATATCCCAGAAAAGACACAAACACACCTACACGGTCTCATTCCATTTCCTCTGAACCATCATTAAGTAGAGGGGGTCAATTTGGCCTATATTCTGTAATCGCATTTGCTCATCAGACCCTATACAGAGAGAGACAGTTACCCAACCACAGAATGCCTGACCCACCAGCATGACCCAGACCCTGCAGTCCCTGTGGTGGAAAGTCATCAGAGGGTTGGAGATGCTGGGGTGCTTGCTGCAGCGCTGCTTCTCTGCGGGGTTGTAGGGCTCATTAGTCATGCGGTGGTCGCTTCTCACCAAACACAATTAAGACTATTTGCCCTCCTGCAGCAGATGCTGATGAGACAGGCGGAGAGGAGGATTGGTTGAACAGCCCGCACTGCTACGAGAGGACCGCAGCGATGGAGGCAAAAATTGAATTTTGATAATGGAGTACATCCATTTGAGAGGCTTGGCAGGGATGACGAACGAGCAGGAAGTGAAAAAAAGAAAGAGGGGTGAGGGGAGGGGGGGCAATAATGACCTTACCGGAGTGAAAATCTAACGGTTCCATTGCATCCGATCTGTTATGCACATTTCACAAAACCAGAATCATTCGCAGTTGTTACCTGTCACTCACCTCTAGAAAGGTCAAAAAGATTAGAAAACACAACTATAGCCCTGAGCGCTGTTATCAGAGCTCTCTATTCAACAGGTGAGCTCTAGATGCTGATGCTTAGATATTCTAAGATACTAAGCGTTTTATACAAATAACAGTGTTTCGGCAGTATATGACATAATTTGGGCTTTTCAAAAGCCTAGTGAGTAGCCTATAAAGGCAGCATTTTAAGGTTTTGTAAGCCTGCTCTGAACTGTTTTAAAAGGTCAGAAAATTATGCTGCCAGTTAAAAAAAATAGTTTAGTCATATTGAAAGAAAATAGTTTAGTGTTAGTTAAAAATGTACATATACTAATGTCTTAATGTTTTTAATGTCTCTTATGCAGTAAAAACCGTAAAACTGTAAAATAAAATAAAAATATGATTATGATATAAAATGTAATAAAAAAAACACTATTTTAATATGTAATTTAATCACATGATGGCAGAGTTTAATGTTCAGCAGTGATTACCTCACATGATCCTCCAGAAATCATTCTAATATGAAGATTTGTTGCTCAAGAAACATTTCTTATTATTATCATTGTTGAAAACGGTTTTACTGCTTAACATTTTTTTTTTTGTGAAAACCGTGATTCATAATTAACTTGATGAAATGAAAATATTTATATGCAGTGTTGGGGGTAACGCTTTACAAGTAATGCGGGTTACATAATCAGACTACCTTTTTCAAGTAACTAGTGAAGTAACGCATTATTTTTAAATTTACAACCAAATATTTGAGTTACTTTTTCAAATAAGAAAAGCAAGTTACTTTGTTTGTTTACTTTGTTAGGCTTATTAATTTCACTTTTGGTGTGAAAGGGACTTTACAGTTGCAAAATATTTCATTTCTGAGTTTTTTTTTTATTATTAAAAAACAAATAAGCAAGTCTAGCCCAGGTGAGTAACATAATGCATTACTTTCCATAAAAAGTAATAAGTAACACAATTAGTTACTTTTATAGAGTAACACAATATTGCAATAACAAGCAACTTTCCCCAACACTGTTTATATGAAATATATTTATTTTTAACAATGTACAAATATTTACTGTCACTTTAATGCACCCTCACTGAATACAATTATGTCTTTCAAAAAAAAAAAACAGAACTTTTTATGTATATATTTTTATGTTGTTTTTCTCAGTAGATTATACATATTAAAATTATAATGCTGCTAGCCTAGAAAAATGCGACCATCAATCTCATGAAATCAATTGCGAGTCCACTGTATCTGGTGCTGCCTATGTTGAGTGTTCCAAATCTGTCACTTACAAGGTCCCAAGAGCGTCAGGATGTTGCCTAGGCAGAGGGCAGCAAGGCAGCTCACTAGGATTTAGAACAGAGCATCTGTTTTTAAATTTGCAGGGAATGTTTGCTTAACGAGGAATGAACATAAGAATGAATCTAAACTCAATGGCTGCAGATAACACTTACATAAAAAACAATGAAGTCAACTACTTTTGTGTACTTTGCAAAACTTGCCTCCACAGATTAGGATAAGTGGTGACTCTTTTAGGACTGAATCAGAACACTGATATGACAGACCCTCCTCTTAATTACTACTGTAAGAGCACCAGTGGTAGGCCTGATCTTGTTCAAAATGTCAATGTGCCCACTTGGGAGAATGAAGGGGGGGAGGGGGGGGCAACTAAATTGAGAACAAATGCAGAAATGTTGAAGTCAACAATATTTTAGAGTGCCGTGGGACTCTTCCGCTGCACGACAGACAACAACATATATCATATCATGCTGCTTGTGGTTTTTAACCAAAGGAGCATCTCGATTTATTGTGAAGAGAGACAGAGAAACACCACAAAAGAAAGAGGAGGGTTGTTTGTGTTTCAAATTAAGCAATAAGATGTGTGCTAATAGTTCTAAGATGCTGATTTAACTGTGCTATGGGGCAGTGGTTTCTGAGTACGACACTCTATCAATCTTTTACTCTTTTTGACACAAATACAGCCACTGCCAATAAAGTAAAAGATGCAAACCTTCAAATGCCAAGCATGGGTTTATAAGGAGGATTTTAGTTTTTTTAAACCAGTCCTGTTTGGTGAAGTGGTTATTTTCTCTCGTTGAGCACAAGAGTCTATTTCCACCATTACTCTGACAAGCACGGACACCTGTAGCTTACAAGCTGTCGCCATGTCAACGGTGAGAAAGAAAGGAAAAAGATGCAGGAAAGAAGTGTGGGGAACATAAGACTCCATTTGAGGGAACGGGAGTGCTGGAGAAGCCCAGTCGAGCTCATGGGAGGGGCGAGAATGATGAAAGGCTGTTGAAAGCTCTTCACTTACAGGCTCCGTGAAGAGATGTACATCTCACAACATACAACACAGTCACCTAAACCACTCCTCTGAGATGATGGGTGTTGAAAAAAAACCTCAAATAATGCATGTTACGAGTAAAACAAAGTGAGTGTTTCGACAACACCCTCGTCCAGGTGTTAGAAGCATCATCTGGTTAACAATGTAACCTGGCAACCACTGAAAACACAACAATGGATAAAAATAACCCATTATTGCATTAGATTGTGCCAAACCAGAGAATGAAAACTGACACGCTCTATGCAACAGTTTTTTCACACTTAGGCTGCTTTAAAATAACCAACTCAGAGCCTAATTAAATGGATCAACTCCTCCACTCAATTGAACATTACGGTAACATAAAAGTGATGATTATGATATGAAGATATTTATTTAGAAGTCAATTTCAGCAAATTTAGTTGTCTTAGATTAATCATGTTAACTACAAAAAAAATCACAAGTTTAATTGTAATTAATCTTTAATCAACTGACAGCCTAGGGCTTAAAAAGACCTGTACAGAGAAAACAAAAGTGTTACATTTCTGTTAAAATTTCTTTTATATTTTACATTTTGAATTGCAAATTGGTCAGGTTAAACTCTTGAGCCTGAAGCAGAACACTGAAGGGAAAGCTTTGAATTTCTGTTTGTAGTTATTATTATTTTTTCTTTATTAAAATAAAATAGGCAGTTCATCTCTTCTGCGTGTCATCATTGTACGGCACTCAAAGGCCAAAATTATTTGTCATCATGGTTATTATAGCTAACTGAAACAAAAACTAATACCATGAAATATACTAAATAATAATAATAATAAAAAAATGTGTATTAGATATCAGTCTCAGACAAACACTTAAAGAACACAAGTTGCAGAAAGCAGGAACATCACCAATATCAATATAGCACCAATCATCAATATAGCAATTTTTTATTTCAGCTAGTTGCCAAGGAAGCATTTCTCATTTTAATTTAGTTTAACTTGAATACAACTAAAACTGATATAAAAATAACAAAAAGCTATGTAGACATACAAAAAACAAACAAATAAACTATGCAACAAAATTACTCCAATTTGAACATAAAATTAAGAAGAACCTTAAAATATAACTGATTCAAAACATTAATAAAACTAGTAACTTGATACTAAAACAGCACTTTTCAGCATTATACGAATGCAAAACAAAACAAGTAATGTTGTCAAGACCTTTACAACTAAAACAAGTGTGAAAACACCCTAATTTGTAACACCTACAGTAACTGATGTCCAAGAAGAAAGTTTAGACTGGCATGTCAAAAAAACTTGTCAAACCGCACGTGAGCCACACATAGTCATTTTATGAGCGGCTGTATTACTATGTGGCTTCAATCAGTGTCTTCGGCTCATAAAGTGTATCTGACTGCAGTCTAATGTACATTCTACTGCCGTCCATCTTAATTACATTGAGATGCACTTAGTGCCATGCAAATGCATCGCAAGCCAACTGTCTCAATGTAGTACCCATTGTCCTTCACTCTTCACTCGCCTGGGACTCCGTCATTAATGACAGAGGAGTGTGCTGAGCAGTCACTGAACCCTGCAGATGAAATTATCTCTCCGTTACTGGCGGGTTACGGCTGGATGGTGCTGAAGGCACCAGCGAGCAGTCCAGCACCTCCTCTGATTATTTAAGGAATGTGGGTAGAACAACATAAAGGACAGTAAGTACGTTTACATGTGGAGAGGATTTGAATTTACCTCTTTAGTCTCTTACACCTTAGTTTTGACTTTCAAAACCTCAATAAATTTTCCAGATATTATGAAATCTGGGCCTAAATTAAAGTAGCATCTGATGGATTGCAGTTGCACTTTTTTTCAATTTTGTTCTGTTCTTGTACTCTAAAATCTCATTGGATGAGCAACGATGAAGCCACACAGCCACACAGTCACACAGAGCACATCATCTGAATTCAATAATAACATACTCTGCTTCCGTCATGCCTAAAACCCTTTTACCTGTGGTCAAATATTTGCAAAATACAGTCTCTACTGGCTTATCGCTTTAAGATACATCCTAAAATCCTGCTTTTGCTAAAAATCTAATCAGAATCACCCAGTTCAGCATAACGTGGAAAGATACAATTTGACTAAATAAAGTGCAAACTAACATATTCTATTAATTCTAAGGTTTGCATTCAGTTTCCTTGGTGAAAGCAACTTAACTTGTATAGGAAACATTCTCTCTCCTTCCCAAAGGAAATGGATTTCTCCCTTTTCAGCAGACCATTCAGTCCAGGCCATTGTACAATGACCAGGAAATCAATGTTATTTTTTCCCACTCTATTTTTTTTCTTTTTCTTTCCCATCTTCACACACACAAACACACACAAGCAGGGCTCACACCCACACACACCTGATGTAATCTGGCAGACAGTGCCAGCAGAGTGAGCCATCAGAGGGAGTGCACGCCCGGTCTAAAGCATCTCCCAGCTGGCTGCGTGAGCTGTGCCCGTCTGGCTGGAAGCTACAGATTAATTAACAGTGTGCCATGAGAGCACCGCACAAGTGTGTGTGGAGGGGGCGAGGTGTGTGACATTCAGCCCGGCCTGCTCACGCACCCAGCGAGCTCTGGATCTCACTTCTCTCCGCCCTCGCCATCATCATCATGGCCTCACGCTCTCACCCCGTCTGCTCGGTGACCGCAGCCAATCGCCTACCAATCGGGACAGATAAAGATACAGCGCTTTGAGACTTTACAGAAGGAATACAAGCTGTGACCGCTGCAATAAACAGCCATTGTGACTAACAAAATGTTGATTTCTTTTCTTTTTTACCTTTATAGTAACACAGAACAACTATCAGAAGAGCAATACAATCTTCCTTACTCTGTTGTTAATTGCTTCTTGTCTCAAAATAAATGTTCCTTCCATTAAAAAAGAAAGAAAAATATATACATAAAGTATACATATGTTCACTACATCAGTTGTTTTTTGTAGTTTTTGCTTTAAGAGCAATATTTTACATTTTTGCAATTAGTAAAATGATTTTTCATGCAGAAAAAAAAAACAAATGATACATTTAAAAAAATGAAATTTAATTACACATTACTAACACCTGACGAGAAGTGTCTAGAAACTCATGAGCCACACATAGTCGATACAATTTAAAATTAAAAATTTTATAAAATAAGTTATTTATTATACAGACAAAAAACAACAACATTAACACTTATTACTATTACCTGATAAATATTACCATAATATCACAACACCATAGCCCTTAAAATATGCACAATTATTTGCTGAAAATTTATAAAATTGTAAATTCATACATAATGGCTGAAACATTAGGTCAGTGATAGGTGAATTTGTGCAAAAATAAGAGTTTGACTGGAAGGATGGCCTTGGACAACAACAAAATAAACAATAAAAAAAAGAATAGGAAGAATAAATAAAAAAGAAGTGTTTTCTCCTTAATTTTACAAGTTGATAAGCCTACTCATTTTGCTATATCAAAGTTTGGTACCCTATAGGAAAAGACCCTCCAGGCATTTTTGGGTCGAAACCCATTAGTTAAGAACGGCTGATCTAGTGACAACGAAAACACAAATTAAAATTTCCATACAAATTCGAAAGCAACAATAGCACATTGTGAAGTTAGCTAACATGAGTAAACTACTGTGTCCATAGCAACAAGCAGAAAAATATATTTTTGGTTCACTTTGAATGGGGGCTAACGGGGTTCAAAGAAAGCTCCAGCGAAATAACAGAGGAAATATCTAACCCATTCTGAATTTGCACATCAATAGAGAGACAAATCGAGCGTCCTCTCTTCCTCCTATAATATATACAATAGAGAGAGCGGCAGTTCAGCTGTGACTGAAACCCGAGATACATGTGCTCTGAATCATCGGGCAAAAGACTGTCCCCTCTCCCCTCTCAAAATATTTCGTAACACCCATTCTCATTAGAGGGATGGAAAAACTTGGGGAACGGATCGATGTTTTCATTTTTCAAGTGCTTGTATCCATTAGACGGGTAAAATTCATCCATCAAGCAAATTCCTTTCTGGTTAGGCCCTGTCGCTTTAACAAGTAGCGAGCTCAATGTGCAAGATGTATTGCTCTCCATTTCACTAACCTTCATTACGTCTTTCATGTGTCTCTCACCCCCTCCTCTCGTATTGAGAGCCAAAGGATCTGATTGGCTGGAGACACTACCTGCCATGTTCTGTAGCATACAAGCGCAGACAGTCAACCTCTCATGTTCTTCGCATTAATTCAAACGCCTTTTTTACAGAAATCATTCAGCATGAATTATATATGATGGCCCTTTTACCTCCTCACTTAGGGGAAAATATAATTCTATAATTTGGTGGTTTTCATATGGTATTTAAAGCAATATTGAGTGGGCCTTCCTGTAAAGCTGAAACTAATGGGAAAAAGGGGGTTACTGCATTCCAAAAGTAAGTGCTCATAAAGTTATGTTGAAACACACATAAATTACAGTGGCAAAAAATGTCATCACAGCCATTAGAAAGACGAATCCCTCATCCTGGCCTCTCCATCTCCGTGAACTTAATCCAAAGAAAGCTATCAAGAGGACTGTTCCGTTTCAATTTCTGGACCTCGCGCTCCAAAAAAAACGCAAAAGGAGCTAATAAATTATGTGGTAAATTACGGTGCACCGAGCACTTTCAGGCAACATATCGCAAGATGAATTTCTACAGCGTCTACAAAAGAAACGGTCCAGCTGAAGGGAGACTGGAGAAAGGAATGATGCAGAGGAAGCGAGCGAGAATTTTGATTTCTTTTTTTTTTTTCATTTTTTATACGTTTAAAATGGCTATAATTTAGCCCCCATAAATGACAAAGCGGGGAAAAAACACATTTAAATCGGCACAACCTTTCCACCTGAGCTGCTGTGAGATCAAGTGGGTGCTTATTTGAATAAAAACCCCGCTTGCCAGCAGCCTCTGCTGATGGGGAAACAAAAGCATTGCTCTTCTCCTTAATGAACATATCTGCCGTGGAACGCTGCAGCTGGACTTAAAAGGTTACGGTTGTGGGGGGGGGGGGGGGTTGGATTGGCTGTATCAGTGACAAAAGGGAAGACTGATGGCCTCACCAAGAACCAGAAAGACCTTTGCGCGAACCCCTCTTCCGCCACGGGAGAGCACGGTTCATGTTTACATCCCTCCCTCCAACATCCTCACACACTTACACACAGCGGCCTCCATTTTATTTACTGCGGCATTCATAAAATATGGATGCCCAACAAGATACTGGCGGACACATGAGAACAAAATAGGAACAATGAAGTATAAAATATCACAGCATCTGGCGCTTGGTGAACTATGACCGCTGACTTGCTCTAAGTATTTTCCCTTCAATCATTTATTGCCTTGTAAATTATCACTAAAGGCATTGTATTACATCCTCAGCAGTGAAAGCATTTTAAACTGTAAATTTCACATTATTAAATCTTGACAGTCTAAACGGATGACATATTTATTAGTAAAGGCCATACAATCATGATAAACTGCAAAAATGGAGTACAAAGCGTACCTGGCTCTCGAATCCAATGAATTAGGGTCTTAAGAGGTCATTGAAGAAGTAGACCGCCTGTGATGGGAAGTCCTGCTGCAGCGGAGTGGAGCGTGTGAGAACTTAAAAGGTGAAGCGTCGTAAGGTGGGTGTCGTAAGGTACGGACACACAGATGACTGACCTGTCCTACTCTATAAAAGTGTCTGACGCCAGGTATGCCGTCAGCCAATCCGAACTCGGCGCTCCACGAAGGACGCACAGGTACATACAAACGGAGCAGAGGACTAGGACACACATTTAGACATAGGAGAGGACAATTGCATCAGGAATGAATTTCTAACCTTGTGAAAAAGAGAAGAACTATAAAAGAACTACAAAAGACAGACATGCACACACACACACACACACACACACACACACGCACGCGTGCGACTGTTCAAAAGTTTGGGGGCAATAAGATTTATTTGAAAGAGATTACAGTAATACTTTTATTCAGCAAGGATGCATTCAATTGATCAGTGACAGTAAAAACATTTATAATGTTACAAAAGATTTCTTCCTATTCAACAAAAAATTCTAAAAAAGAAAAAAGAAAATCATGTTTTCCACAAACAATATTAAGCAGCACAACTGTTTTTAACATTGACAAAACCAAGAAATTTTATTTGAGCAATTACAATGATTTCTGAAGGACCATGTGACACTGAAGACTGGGATAATGGCAATCACAGTAATAAATTCCATTTTAAAATATATGAATCATGAATTGAAACACATTAATAATATTTCACAATGTTATTATTTTGCATAATGAACAATTTAATACAGCCTTGGTAAACTTAAGAGACTTTTTTCAAAAGCATTAAATACTGTTTAATCTTACTGGCCTCAAACTTTTAAACAGTACAATATATATCAATACTGGACATATTTTTTGAACGAAATCAATACAAGATAATCTAAGAAACAGATGTAATAATGTCAAGGAATGTAAAGTGGATGAATGAAATGTACTTGTCAAAACAGGCAAGTTATTTAATGTGCAATCCACAGTTAACTAAAAATGCAGGTGTTTCATACAATAGTCATACGTGGTAAAGGCACATTATATGAGTACATAAACTATAAGACAACATGAAGGTTAAGTGTTAAAAAAAATGTCAGGCATCTGGATGTGACTCCAGCTTGTCACATTCTGATCCTTATCTTCCTATCTCAATTATCCTATAAATAATAGCCAAAAGTCTTCAAAAACAGACACAAATACTTCAATGAATCAACTACCATTGACTACTCATTCTTCCTTTACTATCATACATTTATTTGGCACGCATAATTCGACAGTTGGCAGAGGGCACTCTGCAGCAAATCCTATAGCACAGCATAACACCACCAAACCCGCCTTGTATAATAACTGTTGTCAAATATAAATCTGATGAAATTTTCACAAGATGGCAAAAAGATAGAAGAAGGGGGGAAAAAACATAACAGATTTAAGGTTGGAGGTGGAGCCTACTTAAAAGCTGACGGTTATTTCCCTATTTCACACTCGACAGAATTCACACAATCTTTGTCTTCCACACTGGTCGCACTGCATATTTCACCAAAAAGACATACGCTTGCATGTAACACACCAGATCGGTCCAACTTTTTTGATGCAACTGGAAAGTTTTATTTATTTATCTGCCAATCCCAAAGTGTTGCCAGCTTGAGCTGGTGGTTTTTGCAGTTTGTTTATCATTGACCATCACAGAGGCGCCAGTGTGAAATAAAGTATTTTTAGATGCTGACATAATGGTTCGAAGAGGGAGGAGACTATGAATTTTTCATAGCGGCTCACAAGGAGAGGTCATTCGCCACTCTTTCTCTATAAAAGCGGGGAGAAAAAAGAATTTCTGGAAGGCTGCGAGCGGCTTTCACCCCTCTGAAAAATAAACCGATCAGCCAAGTACAGCGACCTAGAGACACACAAACACAAAACCCTACTGAACGTTGAAAAAATGCATTCCCTCATTGTCCAGCTGTTCTGAAACAAACTGAAACCTTTTATTTCCTGGTACCCGTGCAGCTCTCCTCAAATTCCCAGCAAACACAAGTAGCCACCATCTACTGAACACTCGGCTGGCAAGTCAACATTGTCTGTTGGGAGACGACAATGTGAAAAGGTGTCCAGTACAGTAGCGTCACACTCGCCTAACAATGCTTTGGTAGATTCCATGAGAATGGATTCGTTTTGTTTGTCTGTAACGGCATTATTAGACAGTTCGCAATCCGTTTTACCATTTAAAAACTATTTACAGCTTTGGCCGGCTCTATACAGTGGATTCAAACCAGAGTGTGTGTCCGTGTGTGTGCCTGTGTATAATCCTATTTGAAGTATTCTCTGCGTTTTCAATGCATTGAGGAGTTGAGCATAAATCAGAGTGACAGACTTAAAAGAAAAGGCTTTGCATTAAAGAGTCTAGGTCAAGGGGATGGGTCTTAAACACAGACAATTCCTTTCTTCTCTGAAATATTAGCACACTCCGACCGTTACCAGACGAGTGAAAGTGCATCCCTCAAAGTGTCAATTAAGCGGCACAACAGTGGCACATCAATACTTTCGAGCTGCCGCGTGACGTTTTAATTAAGCTTTGCATAGGTCGCGTATAACATTCCATCCAGTCACACAAGTCACAAACATTATATGCTTCCACACCTCTCTTCCTGATACGTTACAATTATGCACCTATGTAGCAAGTACACAAAAGAACGTCGTAAGAGGCATGAGGCCCGCGGTTCTCCGGCTGTCGTTTGGCATGTGCACTCAAGTCAGTGAGCTTTGAGTTGGTGTTGGGTTGCCGGCAAAAACACCAGTGTCTTCGTCTTTCAGCATGACTAGGCAGCAATGAGCCTGCTCCAAATGTTACAAGCTATTCAGGCCTCATTGGTGTGTGTGTGTGTGTGTGTGTGTGTGTGTACATGCAATGCCAACTCCCAATTATTCATGCATTGCATTTAACAAGCTGGTGAATCAGCCCTATACCATCAGAAAGTAAGTCACATTCACATGCACAGACACACACCGGTGTCAAAACAACAATGCCTATTTATCTGGTCCCAATCATTGTGCTCCTGACAATTATTAATCATGTTAGAGTCTTATTGCCTTGAAAATTAAATTACATGAAAATAAATGTTTCTGCAATTAGCTGTCATGCCTCCCATTGACAGGGAATGATTAAAACGAAGACACTGACTAATTGGGCTTTGAATAATGAAATGATATGTATGCTGACTTTTAAGCAGGTGTGAAAGCAGAAGCAACAAGGAGATGATAAAACATCTGGCCGCACTGGACAGGTTCTGTCAATCAATCCAGCCTCTGTGAATTCCATTACCATGACAACCCCAGCCAATAACATCTGTACTGGCCTTTATGAGGGAAAGAGGGCCACTATATGTGACAATATTAGCATCATTACAGTAAAAAATGGTGCCTTCTTGCTCCTTTATTTGATGTGAGATCAAACATGTGCACACTCTCTCCATCCCACACGCTGCGGCCTTCCACGGGTCTTTAAAAAAAAAAAAAAGCTCTTTCTGTCATGATATAAATGACACTTCAGAGTTTGAAAGTGCTCCTATCAATCACTCCAACTTTAATGTGAAATAATCAAATCAGCTTAAGTTTTTCTGTTGTCTGTTTCTTTCCCCCCTCCCTATCTCTCAAGTGAACAAAGGCCAAGTTCAAGGCAACATCAAAAATTGATTTCAGCTACACTTCAGATTAGTCAAAGGTCTCTCTGCATGCACACACACACACACACACACACACACACACAAGCAATGCTAAATCTTTCCTCGTTTTATTACGTACATCGTCCATAATGCATTAGTCTCCTTGCAGATGCATTTTCTAATGTTCCTATGATGTTTTTTTTAAGAAAAAAAAAGTAAAACATGCATAGGCATGAACATCTATTCATACAAAAATGACACTATTATACAGGTAACATCAAATTTCCACAAAACGCCCATATTTGCATCTCAAACATTTTTAACATATATAAATGATTGAGTCTCTGTCACAGATTACAATATCAAATCGACCTTACTGACCTAAACTAGAGAATACTAATAAATAGAAACAGATACATGCTTAAAAATACCGCCCATAAAATAAATTGCTAAAACCCCCAGTAGAAGGCCTAAACCAGTCAAAACAATCAGGAGACTGAAACATGTTTTTGAATATAGATATTTAAAAACTGAATATAACATAAGAGACCAGTCCAGGAGCATGATCCAATGGGAGACAATGTCTGTTCATGTCCATGACTTTAGCGGGCAATATACACTAACATTTAAACAAAAGACCATTTAGGATGGGCCAGGAATCTTTCACCAATCACTATCATCAGTATCAGCTTTCAGCGCAATTACAGTACATGGTGATACCTCAGTACCATGCTCCCTTCTACACTGTTTTCAGTCAGTGTGTGTGTGTGTGTGTGTGTGTGTGTGTACGTCAGGTTGTTTCTTCTTTATCTGTCGAAACACAACCTCCAGGTATGTGTTCATAAGTAAAATTTAACTGATAACCTGTTTTTTCCTTTTTTATCTTATTGCTTTTTGGAATACTGTATAAGTGTTTGAGTAGTCTACACATCCATGATGCGCTTTAGAGGTTTGGCTCAATTATGTACAGATCAGTTTGACATTACAAGTAATTTAGAGACACCCTTACTGCCATTTAAGTCACCAAAGCAATATGTCGCAAAGTCACCAAAGCAAATGTTGTAATTTGTCTGACATCAAATATTACATTTATCTCTAAAACATAAAAGAAAAAAAATTGCTCAGAAGACACACTCACATATACACAGACCAAAAAAAAAAAAACTACTGCCAGTGAGTGTTTTGTGAAAGTGTACTGTCTTTTTTTTACTTGCAAAAAAACTTGGTTATGAGAGAATATTTGTTTATAAGCATCAGCTAAGCATTTAACTTTTTTTTTATGGTTATGATCAATCAATGAGCATTCACTCAGAGCTGAGAATAAAGCTTAAACAAACATGAGAGAAGAACTGTAGTGAAAGAAAAATGACTAGGTGAAGAAGGTAAGTTAACGATTACAGATGTTCTGAAAAACAGTTATTTTAAGACATCTTCAGCACAGCGTGGAGGTGAATTAGTTCATGCTGTACACAGCAGTTTCCCTCAGATAAAGCAGGTCTGTATGAAACACTCACAAACAACTTTAACACATGTAATCTGAGCAGAGGGATATTGTAATATTGTTCACATAGGATACAGTAACAATGTCAATACAACTACCTTCATAACTATATTTGTATTATTTCAATTATTGTAATTGCTTGTAAAACACAATCTTACACAGTAAGATTAATATAAAAAAAGAGTTAAAATGTGAAGTATAAGTTATATAGATGCAGGTATTAGCCTGTCATTCTTATATTATTTATTTTTTATATCTATTTCATATATAACTTTATTTTTTTTTTTTTTACTGATCTGACGTCTTTATCATCTACTTGCAGTACACTGTTAATTTTTAACGTCATTACAGTAAATGCATATAAGTTGTCAGAAGTGTAGAGCTAAGAACTATTATTTATATGAAACAATTTCAAGCTGTTGGGCTGTACATACACATTTTTTTTTCACTGAAAGACAACGGAAAAGTCAAGTAGATGAAGTTATTACAACGACGGTGAAACTCCGTGTGCTCTTATTAATATACAGTGAAGCTTACAAGCACCGCACGTGAACACATTTACAACCTGTGTGTACCTACTGTCTTTACTATGATTTACTTCAGCATGCGCTTGGCTAAGCTATACATTCTGAAAGTAATGCATTTTATACGACGAACTTGTTTTCTCTGTATGTTAATCTGCATTAGTAATGTGATGATGTTTTTTTTTTTATCT
Organism: Sinocyclocheilus anshuiensis; assembly: GCF_001515605.1. NCBI lineage: Eukaryota > Metazoa > Chordata > Actinopteri > Cypriniformes > Cyprinidae > Sinocyclocheilus > Sinocyclocheilus anshuiensis. The sequence continues at coordinate 1,796,965 of NW_015537973.1, read as the reverse complement.
GACAATAAAAAAATAAAGCAAGCTTTTTTTTTTAAATAAAATTTTAATTGCCCTGCCTTGCCCTGTTTTATTCTCTGTAAAAAAAAAAAAGGTAACGAATGTGTAAGTAAGCGTTCGCACATGCTGAGGTCATCGGTGTTCTTACCTGCTATTGATGTGTTTCAGCATCCCATTGACAAAACTTCACTAAACGACGGTCAACTTCGGGGAAAGACAAAACAGAGAGATGTTTCTTGCAAAACAAGTCCTCCTCACTCGCTTCAAACAGCAACTCCCGTCCAAACGATAGTCCGGAGAGCGCGAGAGTCACTCAGATGTTGTCAGATAGATGTTTCTCTCTCCTCTCTGAAAGCAAGAGCAAACGGAGGAGATTGGTCGGGGGTGATCGATGTGTCCAGCGCTCATGTGCGTAAATGCCGAATATCAGCCGCCACCGTCCGGAAACACCGAGATACGGAGTTACACGAGCTGCCGCTGTTTCCTCACAGAGATAAAACAAAGCCGGGAATGCGCGCGAGCATGTCTACCTGAAAGCGCTGCGAGAGTACAGATAATTCGCGCAAGAGTGTGTTTCCTCAGCTCTGGATCTGGCTCGGCGCTACTGGTCCCCCCGCTGCGTCCAATCAGTGCGCTATGTGTCTGTATCCAGCACCGGATCAGTGATAAATGAAGGGTCATCCATGACTAACGCCGAACCCTGACGAATGACTTTCACAAGCTCGTCGTCATCATCGTACTCTGGCTGATAGCGACTGTAAGCAGCTCATGGGTTTGGCTCTGTTTTACGTTTTCATTCGGGATGCGAAGTTCATTCTCATCGAGGAGCAGCACAGCGCTTGCAAGTGTTATTTTGCATGCTCAAAGTTATTACTTCCCCTGACCCAAAACAACACAAAACATGTCCTGTATAATAAAACATAAAAATAACGAACTGTTAGATTTAATTTTTCTTTCTTTTAAATTTATGGTAAAATCAAAATGGCAGCTGCCAGAACTTTACTGTATTTTTTAAAAAATATATATATATAAATAAATAAATAATGTTGTAGCAAAATTGTTGTGGCAAATGGTGTTAAAAGATTTATCGGGTGGTATTTTGGTGACATGCTACATGACAATGCTTTTATGTCATTAAATTATATGTAAATAAATACAATGTTAATATACTGACATATTTGAGTTACACATATCTGAATCTGTTTGTAAAGTGATTATTCAAAAATGAAGCGTTAACTAAAGGATACTTTACCTAACTAATACTTAAAAAAATATGTTGGCCTATATATATAATATTTTCTCTGTAAATAAGGCAATTCACATTTTTTACCTCTGAAAATATAATTTTCTTTTCAGTATTTCACAGTAAAAATACATATGCTGTATTTTAACAATTTTGTAATGCATACTGCAAGGCAGCTTCCAGTTAAACAGTTTTTGCTTAATTTTAACACTGAAATTTTCTTTGCACATTTTATTTTATTATTATTTTTACAGTGTACTATACTGAAAGCCATGCGTCCAGTAAGATTCACTAATCTCCTTTCTTCCAATATATGTTCATTTTGAAATACTATATACAGTATGTGATATTTAACAATATTTTCAATTAGAACAGTTGCCAATTCTGTCACATTTACGAAGCCAGCGCAGGTGTACGTTACAACAGTACAGTGCCATAACCATCCATTTCCCCAAACACCAACATATATAACCTATTGCAAAATAAACCTCAATGAGATGATATTACCCTGAAGGGGTTTATCGTGTTACAATGATCGTCAGACTGCTACTTTCCAAATAAATAAATATGAAATATTGATCTGCAATGAAATAATTTTATTGTGTGAGAAAAAAGAGGCCGAGGAGTTTTTAGGACAGGAGCTCTAAACCCGCTTCCTGTTAAAGACCTGACCAACGTGTCTGTGTGTATTTTGTGACAATGACTGGCCGACTGTACATTACACGGCCACTTAAAAAATAAATAAATAAATAAATAAATGCATGAACTTGAAATATTGTTTTATATTTTTTTATATATTGATTTGAAAAAAAAAAGATAATTGGATTAAAGTGACCGTAGGTTTTTCATATTATACACTGTATGAACTGAATGTAAGAACATAAGGAAAAACAACACAAAAGCAAGATGCCTCCCTCCTGAAGATGAATGAAGAGTGCAAATTGGCACTGCCACTGAAGCAAACCTCCGATGCCCCCTGACCTCATCCACCTGTTCCCAGCACCTACTCTGGTGAAAAGTTCAAATATTTCCACAAAGTCCTGTGAAGCTTAGTAACTACACAAGATTTTGAGTGAAAGGAGCAGCAGCTGCAATTTTAGCAAGTTTTGGTGCCTGACCCGACTTAACCCAGAATGGTGTGCTTCTCGGTTAAAAACACCTGAAGAGATCCTCAGCCCCACACTTCATGCAGGCAGGAGAGCACTCAATTACCCTCTACCAAACTCACGCAAATTCAATGCATCCTTGTTTCTATGGCAGATTTCTATTTTAGTATTTTCCGTGAAAATGTTTTTTCTTTCATTTACAGTTTCACACATTTTAAAGATGCCTTTGACTGTTTGTCCATAGAGTTCATAGCAACTCAGTATGCAGAACAACTCAAACAGTTTTTGCTTTAATATGTAAAACGTACCTTGGTTTGTTTATAAAGTTAGCAGTAATTCACGTGTCACATGTCAACATTGAAGGGTTTTAGAAGCCTGGCTTAAATGTGCTGAGCTAAATGAATGTAATCAGGTCTTCTCCTCAAGTTTCAGTCAGGATTACTTTCAGAGTTGCTCTGTAAATGGTATGAATTATTAATTTCGCTGACACCCAGAAGAACAAAAGTACAAGGGAGTGGTATGTCGGCACAATCTAGAGCTTGTGCTAAAGGCTGAGGTATATTTTAAACATGGAGGACCCGTTTACCTTTGCCCAAGAGGATGAGTGACTATATCACACTCCTGTGCAAAAATTTAATTCCAACAACTATTGTAAGATGGGACATTTAATTTGTAATTCCAGTTTTTATGCATAATGAAATAGTTCTGAGGGGGATCATCATATTACTAAAGGCCTATTTTATATCATTTATTTTGTAACTTTCCCCATACTTTGTTCTGCATATTCAAATACATAAAATAAACCAGTATTAATAATTCTCTTTGTCAGTAAATGTGATGCAAGCAAGTAGCAACATAAATTCCAATATTAAGACAACTCTCTCAAACCATACATTTGTATCACATGTCCTATATTATTATATGCATGCTCTATATTTTCTTTTAACTCAGTATTAACTCAAGCCCACATGGAATCAGCATGCACAGAACCCAGCAGATTTAGCTGTTGTTTATACAATTCTACACATCCCCTACAACTTACTATCTTGATATATTAATATTCTGGATTATTTAAACAGCTGCTGGACTTTTTCAGTGTAGACAGCATAAATATGTATATATACATGAATGAAAACGAGGCTGTGAGGGAAAGTCTAAAGTTTATATATATATATATATATATATCATTGATCATTTAGAGATGGTCAACATTTGAGTTTTGTTTTTGACTGCTCAGAACCATTTTAAATTTTAACAGGTCTCCTTTGGCCAAATTCAACATAGGAAATTTCACTTACGTTCAGACTTTGCATTAGGAGCCACTTTCAATAAAGAAAATTGTTATTTTGCTCTTCAGACCAGACTTCCCATTTATCAAAATCAATCCACACGGAGCCTCTTCTCTAAACACAAAGGGAACTAAATTTTCAATGAAGTGAAATGTTAACAAGGTAATCAAAACAAAAGTGTTGTAGTGGTGTTCAGGAAGATGTGGGGTGGAGGTGGGGGGTCCGGTGATAAAATAGGTAAATAAATAAATAAGAGGAGGAAAGATAAAAGGACCCCTGGTGTTCTAGATGAGCTCCAACCAAATAGAAATCATTCATACCATCTGTGAGATAACCCCAAAATTAACATCATCAAAGTGTCTCATCTCCTCCTGCTTTCACCCTTCATCACTTCCTCTCTCACTCTCACTCTCTTTTTCTCTTTCTCCCACTGCAGGACACAAACACCCCCTCACACATAGCCCAATTTCCCACCCACACCAAAACATACCCACCATCCAACCCGTAGACGCGCACACACTCACACACCTGGGGGTCCAAATTGGAGAAATGCAGTCCAGGATGCAGATCCATTCACCTGCTGCACTGTAGTTGTGAGCACACAAACAAAATATGTAATTTGTAACTTGTTTTCCTTTAGGCCCCAGATTTTATAGAGGATATCAAGCAGCGACCTAACACGGGGCCGAAATGAGTTTAGCGTACACTTACTACCGTTCAAAAGTTGGGGGTCAGTAAGATTTTTATTTTTTAAAGAAATTAACATTTTTATTTAGAAAGGATACATTAAATTAATTAAATGGAGTTCAGTAAAGATATTTATAATGTTAAAAATATATTTATTTTACATAAATGCTATTCTTTGAAACTATCTATTCATCAAACTATCCTGCCAAATAGTATATATAATTAATAATAATAATAATAGTAATACATTTAACACTTTACTTTGTCTTATATTACCATTAAATTACATTAAATCATGCTGCCAAATTAGTTTTTTCTAATACAATGGCTGCAGGAGTGATGGCAAATTTGACATCTTCCTCTCTTCTGACCAACATATTCACTCCCTCAATATTTTTTTCCTCTTTTGTAAAGTCATAGAAACATTATCGTGATTTTGTTTTTCTTTTGCTATTGGAGAAAATGGGAATGCAACAATATTTTATCATTCACTACTATAAAAGTTTACCCAACTATGACGACTTTCACTTTTGAGAACCCCAGAAATAAAAAGGGTAAAAAGTAAAAAGGGTCAACTGTTTTTTTCATCGATAATTATAAAAAGAAATGTTTCTTGAGAAGCAAATCAGCAGTTTAGAATGCCTTCTGAAGGAATTTGACACTGGAGTAATGGTTGCTAAAAATTTGGCTTTGCCATCACAGGAATAAATTAAATTTTAAAATGTAATAAAATAAAAAAAACAGCCTATTTAAAATTGTGATAATAGTTCTCAGTGTTACTGTTATTACTGTATTTTCAGTTAAATATATGCACGTACCCACTTCTGGGTCGCAATCCAACAGTTGAGAACTAAACTCCAGAAGAAGAGAGAGAAAACATGTTCCTTCCCACTTCTTTGGTGCTGGCCCAGTGTGTGTTTAAGTATGTGTGTGTGAGAGAGAGACTGCTGCCGCTTGGTCAGTGCCACTGGGGCGGCCTGGAGTGGGCAGCAGATGCTTGCAGTGACAGACCCTGACTTCGCTCCATGCTTGACTACATACAGAGCCGTCCACATCCTGTCCCTGAGAGTCCACAAATGCAAAACTTCCCTCTTGTCCTGCACGCTGACAGACATTCAGCTGGCACACAGAATAGGAGATTAGACACAGATATCCACACAGAGGCGCTGAGCTCTGCGTGTGATGGCTGTGCCGATACAATCCTACCTGCTGCACAACAGCAACATGATACACAGAGTAATAAATAGTGCATAATACATATTAATGCATATCTGCGTCACCCGGTCCTTCACACACACGGCCTGTTCCCTCTCCTAATTATTGTCTGGAGCTCTGTCATGGATGTGTGGCAGTGTCTCAGTTTGGTATCTGTACGCTAGGACGGTGCACTGACGGTGCTGCTCCATGAGGCAGTGAGAAATAGCACTCCCCCACCTCCATGGGAGCATCCCTCACATGGCCACTGAAGTGTTAGGACGAGTCAATGTCATCCCTTTCTCTCTCTCTCTCTCTAGGCTGTGAGGTCCCCCTCATCTCCAGCCAACTAGGGCATAGAACTGGAAACCTCCAGATGTGTCACGTGACCATCGGGCTCTGCAGATGCACATCGCTGGTTATTTCACTACAGGGGGTTACGTGTGTTCATGTGCCAGAGAAGCTTGCAGAGTGCTGTGTACACAATGCTGTGTAAATAATATTGGTATAATTGCATACATGAAATGAGAATTGATTGCATGATGTGTACATATATGTTGCGAATGTGATAAGACATGCAGCAGACGGTAGATGAGAGTGCAGACAGATGGATAAAAAAAGTGTTTGTGTGCATTTACAAAACAACAACATTCATATTATTTTCCATTCGTAATTGAAACAAAACTACCGTTAACAGAAAACATCTGTAGTCATCTGCAAAACATACTGTAATAATTAGGAAAGGGGAAAGGTTGCAGCTTCGGCTACATGAGGAGTAGGGACTTAACTTCTTATTTTCTCTTTATTTCTGTGGTCGGACAGAAATTGTGTGCAGTCGACAATTTTTGAAACAGACGGTTTTGTCTCCACCACTTTATGAAATAGCTTGTAACAAGAATGTATATAATACTGTATAAAGGAAGCATTTCCATTTGTTGAGCTACAGTTTTCATTTTGTTAATGGGTATTATAATGGGAGGTGATCTGGTACTGAAATGTGCCATTTTTAATGTTCTGCTGAGAGGTTGTTGCGGTTGTCATCAGTAGTGGAAAGCACAGCAACAATGTTTTCTCAACTTTTCATTAGATTGTCCACGGCTCGATATTCCTTCCAAAAACAAACAACAAAATTCAAAATGCATGTGTTGTCCTGCCACAGCAACACATGAAAAACACATGAAACATTTTTTTTTACACGACAGAAAAAAGGAATCCTCAAAAAAAAAAACGGTTCAAATACATCTTTTAAAAAAACATTTTTTTCCCCATCAAGACTGCACCGTTTAAACCCCTTCAATGTTAAATAGGCCTAAATAATTTACATTGTAGTTTTAATTTAAAAACACTTCTATACCATATACACAGTAATAATAATAACAATTTTAAAACATTTGTGCATCAAATGTAATTTATGAGGAGCTAAGCCTTTGTCAGGTCATGCCATCAAAACCAGCACATTTGATACCTCCTTCCCTCCAAAACTTGACGCTAATATTGTCATGGGCCCTTTTTTTAGGAGCTCCGTGTAATCTAGTATGCCCATTCAATTGAGCAAACTGAGCTTTTTAATAATATGCTTCCAGTGTACAGAGAAAATAGTGTTTCAAGACTGCATTCACTCTCCCAACGCAGATGCCTGCCCTGTGCGCTTTAGCCGTACTGCTCCATGTATCATGCACAAGCCATGATAAATTCATTACCTTTATTCTCTGACCTCCATCAATTTGACAATATCACACCATATTTCATGGCTGACCCCATCTGCAGATATGGGTCCATGCTGTACCTACATCTGAATTGAGCTGAGCAACAAGAGCAGCTGATTAATTGAACCTGTTCCCGCTCTACCTGGCACATGTTACAGACGGCACTAGATGGAATGCATCCATTTTCACTTTCTTTTCTCCTTGTAGATTAGTGTTGAGATATTGAAAGTCTTGGACAATGATTCCAGTCTCTCTCTTTGACATGCACAGCATTTTCTGTTCCTCTTTTTCGCCCCTAGACGTTTACTCTTCATTTTGTTGCGCTTTGATACTTTGATTGGATTTTCTGTTTGATTGTTTTTTTTCCTGTATATTGAGGTCTTGCTCTCTTTCAACTGTCTGCCTCACACTTTGTTCTTCATTAACCTGTGCAATCAATACAGCATCTTAGAGGCAATCCATATGTAGCCTAATAAAGAATACAGTCAAGTTCAGGCGAGTCGTTCTACTCTGAAATTCTCAGTGACATTTTATGACTGAAGGGACTAGTTCAGGCAAGATGCATGGGGGTTTGGCTGCTTGCAGCTTTCTGTGGCATT
>NW_015537973.1:1761742-1789097 GCF_001515605.1 Sinocyclocheilus anshuiensis | reverse complement strand
CATTCCTGTAAGATTTGTCATGATGAGCAGTTGACTCTTTCACACTAAGCTGGAAGCAACAATTCACAAGAAGGTCAAACATACACGCACATACACGTACTGGATCAGACGTGAGAAGTTGTGACAACACAAACAAAATAAAAGAAAATCAGACAAGACACACACTCATATCGGGGGGATTCCAATCGAGGGTGGGCCTATTGTGGGATGGGGGCATTGAAAGTGAGTGATGTGCATGTGGGAGATCAGGTGTGTGTATCGGCAGCCAGTCTAAACACAGGAAGTAGAAGCACAAATCAACTGTTGCCATCATAAACTGATCTGATCTCGTTTCTGAATCCTACAGAAATGACTTCACAGACTGGACCAGCGCTGTTTGTGTTTAAGCAGACACAATAAACCATTTCCATTTACAGTAGCGATGCCATTGAGATTGCAGACTAAGTGCTTGTCCTGTTTATAAATCTGTGTGAAACAGGACACAGTAAAGTTCTAACAACAGACTAAATCAAAGAAGAAAAAAATATTAAAAGCAAACACCAGCTAAATAATAATAATAATAATAATAATAATAATATTGTATTATTAATATTACATTATGTTTGTTTTATAATAACAATTTAATTTAATTTAATTTAATTTAATTTAATTTAAGCACTGTTATGTTTAAACACAATTCTTCTTCCAAAGATTGATTGAGTTCTTTTTACATTCATCTGTGAGAGTAAACATTCTACAAAGACTGATTATCAAAACTTCAGCGGTTGATGATAAACGAAGCATACATGATGCGAACTCATCAACTAATCAAACATTTAATATGCTCCATTTTGTTTATGATTTTTGGCTGAGAAAAAAAGAAAAAAAAAAACTATTTAAAAATCGTTCCAAGTATGTGCAAAGAAATCATCGGATTTAATTTGCCACGCTTCATTTAATAACAAAAGACAGATTATGTCAAACACTGTTGGACTGGAATAATGTTTTGCTTTCAGGTAGGATATTATCTGAGGCATTATGGCCGTTTACGAACTATTACTTAATTGATAAAAAGCACTGTAATCTTTTTCCTCTTAAAATAATTGCCATGTACCGCTACAGCCGTCGGCGTCAGTCTCTACGTAGACAATCACAAGTCCAGACCACCAAGTGGGAGTTTGACTGACACTTTAGAGAAGGAACGCACATTTAATTCCTTTAAAAAGAAAGGTATAAAGTTTCTGTTTAATTTTCCCTGTGGAGAGGCTTGCTTTCTAAAAGAGGAATTTGGAGAAAAAAAAATCAAGTGGCGGAAGCCAAGAAGAAAATGGAGATCACGTTATTACAACACACTTATGCCGTGCCATGGTTTTAATTTTGGAGCACAAACAACAGGTCGGCAAAATAAAACAAAAGGCCTGTGGAAAAAGGGATACCATTAAAGTAAGTTGGCACAGAGTGTAAAAAGAAAACGTTGTAGTGATTCAACTCATATGGTGCTATGCAGTAATAGATGGCTGGAAGCATTTTGCTTGAGGAGACAGTAATCACTAGCAGGTATGCACTGGCGGTGATGTCATTCCACAGAGGGGCTGTTGTAGGCTGTAGTAGAGAGGGGTAATTCGATGCTTTCGCTGCGGCTGTGGGACGACGCTCCAGCTTTAGCCCCGTAGGTACAGGCCTACATGGGTGCTACATGTATCGTCTTACTAAAAGCACTGCGTTTATCACTGCGAATCTGGCCATCCTGGGACTTTTCAGTGGGCTTGCAGGAACCCTGAGAGGTTGTTGGTGACGGGGCTCCGGATGACCTTTCAAGCTACATGCCAACAAATGAAAGATGCAATCTGCCACCTACTGACGTGATATGTCTCATTATGTTAATACAGGGCTGTTCTCAGTCTCCTGTGACAGAGCTGACTTTCGACCTAGTTTTAAGATGCTGGGAAGAGCCCTTCAGATTCTATGTATATTGGGCCTACTTATGTCTAACAGAGGATGAATATTACCTGCTGAAAGCCTATTATTAGGGTGTTCATACATTTGAATTTGACTCTGAATAGGGACAACTCGCTCATCTGCTATCAAACAACACTAATGTAAAGTCACCGGAGATCTCTCTTTCTCACACTTTTTTTCATTTCCTTTTAATTTATGGGCTTTTAGCCTTTACTTTATAGGACATGGAGCTGACATAAAAGTATAGGGGAAGAGAAAGGAAGTGGGACACGATCTTTGTATATGTATATGTGTTGTATGTATGCTCTAAATATCCCTTTTATTAATGAACAATGAATAAATTAATTAAGCAGTGAATATACATGTACTACTTTATTTATAGTTCATTAATTATATAAATATATTAAAATAAAGCAGTTCTACAATCTACATATCTAAAATAACTATTTTATTTTTTAACATATTTTTAAAATGTATTTCTCTGCTGGCAAAGCTGCAATCATTCTAATACGTTGATTTTGTAGTAATTTATTAACAGTGGTTCTTATTGTTATCAATGTTCAAAACAGTTTTTGCTGCTTGATATTTTAGCGAAAATCATGATACTTTTTTTTTTCTTTTGGATCCTTTGATAAATAGAAAATTCAATAATCTAAAACAGAACTCTTATGTAAGATTAAAATGTCTTTACTGTTACTTTTGATGAATTTATTGTGTACTTACTGAAAAGTATTTTTTCTCTCTCTCTCTCTCTTACTTACCCCAAACTTTTGGTAATGTATCATGGTTTCCACAAAAACATTAAGCAGCACAATTATGATAATAAAATGTTTCCTAATCATTATGTGACACTGAAGACTGGAGTAATGGCTGCTGAAAATTCAGCTCTGCCATCAAAACAGTTATTTTAAGATGTAAAAAATATTTCACAATATTACTATATTTACTGTATTTTTGATAAAATAAATTTAGCCTTTGTAAAAAAAAATAATCACACATACATTGTTCAGTAATATAATAAAACAATACAATTCGTGTATGTGTGCAAATTCTAAAACAAACAACAACAACAAAAAAACTATTTATAATTCCATTCATATGCAAGACATGCTAGAAAACATGATGAGTTTCACACATCTGCTTACGAGGCTGTTTCAAGAATCATTGACTGATACCCACTCAGTCCCCGAGGATATTTGGGCCTCTTATAGATTCACTGTATATGAGTGAGGGTTTGTTTTTACTGATAAAAAAGCACCAATCAGATCTAATTACACAATATTTCTCTGACTCAGGCTGCTCGGCTCACATCCCGTCATGTTCGTCATGTGACTCACTCCCTCCGTCCCATGTGGAACAGCTTTGCATGTGGTTTTCATAACTCAACACCTTTAGAGAAATAACCCGTGTGATCTGTTGGGAAGCCAAAGTGACAGCTAACAAAAATGGACAGTTTTTGTCTTCATGAGGAAATGATTAGCATTCACTGAGCTGCCTTGAGGGTGTAATTGACCACTGGAGTGTGTGTAGTAAGAGAGCGAGGGGGACACGTCAATGCCGTGGTCAGCGGTGTTATTCACAGCGGGGGCTGGCTGTTGTGATTAGCATGTGGAGTTATCTGATTCCTGCACAATAGGAGGTGGCCATGCAGGTGAGCTGATATATCGTCCATTGCTATGGAAGAGGACATCTACCTTTAATGAAACAGGCTTTCTTTTTCTCTTTTCTATATTTTGATGTGACAAATGGAGACGGGTTTACGAATGAAGCAGACGCTTTGTGCCTGTCTGTCCTTAGAGTCTCATCTGTAAAGGTCACCTTTCACATGTTTCACCACCATTTCCATTCCCCTGTCAGACTCAATCACAAAATTCAACATCTCCATTTTGGGATTGTTACTATGAGTAATAATAACAAAAAAAGATTTAAAAATGAGTGAGATTTATGCAATTGTCATTCAGCTGCTCATCAATGTTGTTATCTTCAACCTGTCAAGATGCTGTTTTGAACTGAATGGTGCATATTAATAAAGTCTCATTCATATCATTTCAATTCCTTCTTATCAGTCATCAATGGAGCACAAAACGCTGGCCTTTAAAAGAATAATGCTATTGAAATGATTTTGCCTCTGCTTACAAGCTCAATTGGATGGCTTTTAGAGCCAAAAAAATATGCTTTCTAAACTAGGCCACATTTCACAAAACCACTTTTACAATTATTGGTAATAATTTACATTAAGGTCTCATTTGTTAACATGCATTAACTAACATGAATTAGCAATGGCAATTAGGGCTGTCAAAAAAAAATTTGAATTTCGAATATTCGTCGAATTTAAAATAAAAATCCACATTCAAATGCAAAAACGTTGCATACGAATTTTAGGTGTGCATCAGGCAGCCTTATCAGTGGTGCACAAGATGCGACGAGACTTGAATTACTGAAATAAATGAACTTTTCCACAACATTCTAATTGATTGAAATGCACCTGTAAGTGTCATTGTATTTTAATGTTTTTGTTAGTCTATCCAGTTGAACCCACTAGATGCGGCACTGCTACGTTGTTCATTCAAAATATTGCGGAAAAAGAGACCATCAATGCGGAGATGATGTTGTTTATGTCAAAACCGAAACCAAGCTGTTCACACAGAACGCATAGGCTATTTATCACATTTTCTATAGAGACATCTATCACCGTTGCACAAGAGAGCCGCATGTTTAGAAAGCCATGTAAAAATGAATGTAAGTTCAACTTTTTAAAAACCGAAATGAAGAAAGTACTCTTTGTGATTGGTTTTCGGTCCTTTGTATTAAACTATACATACATGCATGATGCTGTTTTGTTTCTAATTGTTTAAGCAACTTTAATTATATAAGGTTTATAAACATTATTTTAAACATTATGCACTTTTTTCAAAGACAGTCGTTTTATTTTATTATGCTTTGAAGAAACGTGCATAATATTTTGTTCGATGCGCCCCCTTGTGGCACCCCCTTGTGGCTCGTTGATTAAGATTAACATTAAATCAATAAATGTTGTAGAAGTATTGCTAATTGTTAGTTCATGTTAACAAATATTAACAAATTAAAACAATTAACAATACTTCTACAACATTTATTATTATCTTTAATAATGTTAATCTTAACGTTTAATAAATACATTATAAATGCATTTTTAAGATCAAAAGTGACATTTCATTACATTACATTAACAAAGGTTAATAAATTCTGTAAAACTATATCGCCAATGTTAGTTCATGTTAGTTAATGCATGTTAACAAATGAGACCTTATTGTAAAGTGCTACCTGATTATTAGATCTACATATGCCTAATCTTAAAATAAGACCAAAAGCGAGGAAGAAAAAAAAATAAATAAATAAAATAAAAGCCACCTATACAGTGAACTGTACTGAAAACTATACTGTCAAGTAACTGGGCCAATTATGTTACTGCTACTTTCCAACCTGAGCCCACAGCCATTGTGTGGCCAAAACTGTGTCCATGAGAGGCTTAACCGCTGACAACCCCCCCCCCCAAATAAATATATATATATATTTTTCTCTTTATCCACTACTACAGTAAGACTACAGCTCAACTTTGTCTCTAAAGTAAACAATTACTCATTCTAAGTTCTCTGGACTGGACTCGAGGCTCAAGGGATTTGTACGCTGTCTGCCGAGCAATGAGAGGAGATATGCTTTAAAACTGTCAGGATTTGAGCGTGAAAGACTAGTTTGATCGAGAACTGAGGCTGGAGGATAACAGTAAGACTCAAGGTAGGGAGTGCAATCGCTGTGGATTTTCATATTAAAATCCTCATCCTATTATGTTATTTCTCTAACTAGGCAATTAGTTGTCTGTGGGTATGTTTATTGTTTGGCGCATTTCCGTATACAACACTATGATAAAAGGGCCTATTTTAAAGCAGTCACCATAAAAATGCATTGATGTTACTAACAAAAATACTAAATGGAGCTTGCGGCGATACTAATAATAACAATATCAATAGTGTGGGCAACAGAAGCACCAACACAACAAATATGATCTGTTTTATGCTCAGCGGACATCATTTTTCTTCTCCAAATGCATTATGTGGGGAACGAGTGCGGCTGATTGCATTTGAAACGTATTATGGGACATCTGTCTAAATCTGAGATGATGTAATTATATAATTGAACATGTGGAGCTCTTTCCTGGAATATGGTTATTGGTAGTTGGCACGGGCCGAGAACGGCCGACCACAGCCATTACGAGAGGAGAGAGAGAACGCGAGAGAGAATGTTCCAGAACATGATGTCGGCTGCTTAAAAAAAAATGCTTGGGAACTCTACGGTGTGCTTAGACAGCCATCTTTTAGAAATCATCCTGCCTTTGTGCTACAACACTGCCATACATAAATAAACCAGAAGCTCTTGGACTGAGACTAGTACTGATATAAATTTGTTCACAACATCATAGATATATGTATATTTCAAGTCAGCCTAACTGATCTTTTTAACCTTCTAGTGGTTTTTAACATCATAATAAACGTCCTTCATCAAAAGAGAACTTGACATAATACGCTGCTGAAGAGGAGACTTGCACGTTGCGTAACAACATACATAAATCCGCCCGTTTTTCATCAAGCACAGATTAATTATTTGTCTAAAACAGTGCGCACAGCTGTCAGTGCACACAATAGCTATTCTGGTAAGTTTGTGTCAAGCACACACACACATATGCACACTTCTTGGTGGGGTGCAACACAGAAGCAGGTGACGTAGAAGTTAGTGCTAAGCCTGCTCAGACCATTCATCAGACCTGTTATTCATGAGCTTGTCTGCACTCCACATGCTAAAGAGAAGAAACATGTCAGGCAACTGCCAAACAGAGTGTTCACCTGCACACCTGCACTGCACTCTGCACGATTGGCCCTATCAGTATTCATGCATCTAACTACAGCTGTTTCAGCCCACAGCCATGAAAAATGGTGCAGGGAAATATTTTATGCATAGACATGTTGATTGCAGGCAAAGCTTTTTACTGGTGTGTGTCTGTTTAACACATTGAACACATGTATAGGGCGAAAGAAAAGTGTTTTAAGGTGCTTTTGTGTGTATAAATTAATTTTTTATGATCTTTTTATATTCTTTGGCATTGATAAAAGCACAGCTCAGAAAATGAGAAAATAAAAAATTCCGAGAAGCCCCTCCAGCTAATGTGTGAATATATAAGATGAATAAAAAATGACCATAGACACTGATGAGTGGATGCTCCCTCATCATGATTCTCTATTAGTTACCTTTGAGAACAAAGAGAGAGTCACATTAGGTCACAGAAAGTGAACTTTAAAAAGTTCTCTTTTTGTCATAAAGCACTCATCTGCACAGAGAGAGAGAGAGAGAGAGAGAGAGAGAACTAAATGTTAGTGATCCATCAAGCGTCCAAAATTACACGCGAACACATGTGCATTTAATTCACCGCAAAAATTTAAATTCTGTAATCATTTACTCACTCTCGTGTTGTTCCAAACCAGTATGACTTTCTTCCATGACGCACAAAAGGGGGAATTATTCATTTATTTACTTCTTTTGAAATATACTGGTTGCTCTTTGCAATGCAATTAGAGTTAATGAAGCTTCTGACTTTCAAAAATGACAGCACCATAAAATCAAATGTAGACATCACCTGTCAATAGTTTGAATTTAAATAAAAAATAACTATTTTAAAATGTAATTTATTACTGTGATGGCAAAGCTGAATGTGTAGCAGTCATTACTCCATTCTCCAGTGTCACATGATCCTTCCGAAATTGACTGACTGATTGATTGATTATTGATTTTCAATTATTATTGGTGCTCAATTAATAAAAATGGTTGTTATTATCAATGTTGAAACCTGTTTAGCTGCTTAATATTTTTGTGGAAACCTTTTTTTTTTATAATTTTGTATTTTGTTATTCAGCATTTATTTGAAATAGATGAAAATCTTTCATAATGTTTTAAATATCTTTACTGTCACTTTTGATCAATTTAATGCAGCCTTGCTGAATAAAAGTAGTCATTGTTTTGATTACTGTCTATATCTATTATATATATCAACTGTTTCCACAAAAACTATTAAGCAGCAAAAACTGTTTTCTTCTTCAACATTTCTTGATCAGACAATCGGCCAGTTAGAATGATTTCTGAAGGATCATGCGACACTGAAGACTGGAATAATGCCTGCTGAAAATTTAGCCCTGCAATCAGACTACATTGCATTTTATAGTACACTACATTATAAAATATATTCAGATAAAAATATAACTTTTTATTTATATAATTTTTGTCTTTATTTCTGTATTCTGCATTTTTGATCAAACAAATGCAGTCCTAATGAGCATAAGATACTTGTTTAAAAAAAAAAACATTAAAAAAAGAAAGAAAAAATTATTCAAAACTTTTGATAGGTGGTGTAGAAGTATCACAAACAAATGACTCAGACACTGTATTACAAGACCTCAACAGCTTTGTGTAGCAAACACAGTAAAATTTAAGTCACTTTTCACAGATTAGCACCTCCAGAGGGCTATTAACTGTTAGACCAGTTTATTGAAAAGATTTGACTCAAAAGAATGATTTGGAAAACATGAGGTTGGGCTTTTTTTTTTTTAAATAAACAACTTAAATTCAAAGACAACTATGGTTTGGCTTTACACAAGTTGTTTTAACTACTTTAATGTTACTTTATTGTCTTTTTTTGCCGTTCGACAGCCCCATTCCTCCTGCTAGTCACCAGGATATTTCTCGTTTTTTTTGTTCCACTGAAGAAAAAATGTCATATGGTTTTATGACGACATGAAGGTGAGAAACCAATGACGGAAATTGTGGGTGAGCTATCCCTTTTGCACATTTCCATCATGCTACATCTAAACAAGAGCACCATTGAAGTACAGGCAAGTAGATGACAACACCAAAAAAAAATGGGCCAACAGCTAATCTGAGTTCAGGGAAATGGGGAGGCAATCCTATCTTTCTTGTGAGGGGAGAAAAGAAAGAGGGGAACACTGACAATGGCATAGCTGATCAGAAACATTAGGCGCGGACCAAGCCTGGGCTCCCCGGCAGGTGGTCCGAGTCCAGAGCTCTTCGACGGCTCCTCTTAATCCCCTTTCAGCCGGGCTTCTCTTTCTGCCCCTGACCCCACGCTGCGATGAAGTTATCACCCAATGCAGCCCAGCTCTCTGGCCGCTTCAAAAAAACACTGCGGCTTTTATCGAACACCCATTTATCTGCATGAAAGCCGTGCAATTTGCCCAATAATATCTCCACTCCATACGGAAAAAAGAAAGAAAAACTGTCCCATTCAATCCAGAGAAAACATAATTCAAAACCTCTTTCTTTTTGAATTTGAATGAAGAGTCTAACAATATGTACTATTACTACGAAGAGAGGAGTCCAGAGAGGTCAATTTCTAAGGAAAACGTGAAGTCGAAACAAAGCAACGAAAAGAGAGATTTTAAACATGTTAGGGTGAACAACTGGGGCGGGTTAAAAACCTGGATGTATAGCTATATAACACTGGAAACTGGGACAAAACAAGTAAAGGAAATGACAAGGGCCAAGATGGCGGCGGTAAGAATTGTAGACTACACTCTAGTTGCCCTACTTCATCGAGGTGCAGCGTCTCAAGCTGACAAAAGCTCAAGGAGGCAGCTGAAGTGGCAGAGATTTCAAAGTGAGAAGTGGGAGAGTCATTGCGTGCCCACCCGCAGAGACATATGGGGAGGAATACAAAAAGTTTTTTTTGGTGAAGTGTGTTTTTTCTCCCCTCACCCTCCCCCTTTCTCTCTTGGTTTGGCGTGGTATGAACAAAGACAGAGTGCATTTTAATATCATAGGAGTGCTGTGCCTTTGATTCCAAAGAACGAATACTATCCAATTGCATCCTCATTGGCTCATCTAGGCAGCGCCTGTCGCTGATTGGATGACGCCGTTAAGCCTTGGAGGGATGGGAGAAAGTATGTCTTGTACACACTGACACACTAACACGGACACAATATGCATTCACGAAAATGCTTAGGCTTTACGTTACAAAGAAAATCAAGCCGTATTTCACATTTTTAATTCTTGATGGGCCAACCAACTGGTACGCATACAGCTTTTTGATCTGTATGGATTGCGTGACTCGAGATTTTTTTTTTTTGTGCGTAGCTTTTTGTCTCTGATTTATGCATATACATCCCATTCATGATCTCTTGTTCTCAAGGTTAATCTTTCTAACAGCCCTGACCAAATGGAGTTACTAAATGTAATTTCAAACAGGGGCATCACTCACCTGACCCTCAAGAAGTGACACATAGGGATACCATCTGGTGAGTCAGATCTGCCTCAAGCGTAAAGGAACTAATCCATGGATGAATGTCAAGGGCCAGCATCAAGGCTGGGAATCAGCAAATCAACCTGCGAGGAAAGAGAGAGGAGACGTTTATTGCTTTGAAGACCAGAGAATGCAAAAAAAGAGCGAATGGATGTCATGCCTCACACTGTGGGTTCACCGCACATGTTGTCTCTATAGGCAAAGGTCTCTTCAGCTTATTAGAGAGTGAGGTAACAGAGAGACTCTGGGTGTAATTAATGTAGTTCTAAACGAGACAGACTGTGATGGACACTTAAAGTTCACAGTTCAGTCAAGGACGACAATTAATGCTAGTTAAGTTCCAAATGCAAGTAAAATTGGATTTGCAGAGCAAATACAAAAAGTGGACTGTAGCATTATTGGAACTGCAATATGCTTGCAAATTGAGTTGGAAGAAAATAATACTTTAGGATGCATTAAATTGATCAAAAGTGACAGAAAAGTAATTTTTAATATTACAAAAGATTTCTACTTTAAATTAATGCTGTTCTTTTAAACTTTCTATTGGTAAAAGAATCATTGGTGGGGAAAGTATCTCGGTTTTAACAAAAAAGAAAAAAAAGAGCTATTTTAAACAACTCTGAAGGATCATGTGACACTGAAGACTGGAGTAATGGCTGCTGAAAATTCAGCTTTGCCATCACAGGAATAAATTACTTGTTAAATATATTGAAATAGAAAACAGTTATTTTAAACTCTAAAAATATTTCATGTTATTACTCTTTTACTGTATTTTTTTTAATCAAATAAATGCAGCCTTGTTGAACATAAGAGATTGCGTTCAAAAACATTAAAACATCTTACCAATCTTGCTTTCATTTTACACTTAACTTTATTTAGTTGTTTCTAACCAGCTAGGGTCCAAAAATAAACTTCAAGTGTAAGTAAAAATCTTTAGAGAATAAATAAAACAGCATTACTTTAGTTTGGCTAGTAACTTTATTTGGAAATGTAGCATTGTGTGGTTTAAGTCAACTCCAACAATGATAGTTATAAGGAACTGCAACACACTAAGTCAAGTTGTGAAAACGATAATATGAACCCTACTGATGCAAGTTACATGAGCAATTCAAACTAAATCTACTAAAGAAAAACTCTGTCTATGTGACTCTGTATCTTCCAACAACTTTTACCTCACTTGAAATTCACTATCAGAAGTTGATCTAGGATGCTTATGGTTTTTGTTTTTCTCCAGAACTCATATGTGGAATACGCTTCACATTAAGCCACCAAAATGAAAATATGAGAAACAAAAACAAAAAATCATGTGTTTTATATTTTTGAGGCAGGTGCAGTGTCAATGAGTAAAGGAGACTACCACATCTGAAACAATGACTTGCACTGTTTATCACTAAAATGCAAGGAATAAACAGCTAAATAAATGTTAAAAGGACAAAAATACATGTAATATTTTATTTATGAAAACTTAAAAGGCTGATAAAAAAAGCCAGTAAAATCAACATATTTCTCCCCACCCTAACTACACTCAGCCTTCAAACAAACCTGACAACCTCCTGACTGGACATTTATTCTCAACGAGAGGCAGGACAGAAGCTTTGATACTACCTAGATAACACACTTTTTTGAAGGCCTGATTATCATTCATGGATTCACCTAATCGGGTCCTAATTGAGAGCTATTTGCTGAGTGACACAGTTTTGCATATCCTCGTCTCATTTGCAGGAGTGTGTGTGTGTGTATATGACAGAAGGAGAAGAGAGTGAGGGGCATTAGTTCCCTATGGAGACAGGGATCTGGACAATGGGCGGTTGGAAGATAGCATGAGGGGTTTGGGCGGACCTCCTGGTGAGCTGTAAAGCACAAACAACTCAGTGTTTCAGGAGATAAGAGAGAGAAAGCCTGTCTCAGCAATCACTATCATCTACTCAAAACCAAAATCATGATACAACACATCATACGAGACCACACTAAACTACTGCATCAGAGCTGCATCAGTGCAAAAATCCACCAAACGTTTACATCTAAAGGTATACATATTACAGATATTTAAAGTGATAAAGCAAGATATGCAGAGAAATGTAAAAGAAATACTGTAGTGTAGACATGCATCCTCATTCTCTCTCTCTCTCTCTCTAAAAAAATAAAAATAAATAAAATCATATAACATCTTAACAGTTGAGAATACCAATGTAGGTAAATCATAAATGTAAGTAAAATATTTTTACATTTATTTGTACTTTGCATAGCCTATACTACTACTACTACTACTACTACTACTACTACTAATAATAATAATAACAACAACAACACTGGTTTAAAATTAACACTAGTTACGATGATAGATAGATAGATAGATAGATAGATAGATAGATAGATAGATAGATAGATAGAGATATAAATTTTTAGTTCATTTAAAATATATTTTTAAAAGGTTTATTATAATTTTCAGTTTTCTATTGTAATTTTCAGTTTTCATCATAGCTACATTTTTAGTTACTTAAAAAAAAATGTTTTAAAAAGTTTACAATAATTTTTAATTTAGTTTTTCTTTTCTTTTTTGCATTTATTTGAAAGATACATCTTTTCTAACACTATAATTGTCTTTACTATTGATTTTGGTCAATTGAATGCTTCCCTGCTGAATAAAAGCATTAATTAAAAAAACAAACAAACAAAACACTTATTTACATCAAACTTTTTAACAGTAGTGTAAACTTTTCACTTCACTCGCCATTGACCATTTCACCACTCTCTCTGTATGTGGCAAAAAGTTATTTTCAGACCCTGTGTAAAACCCACGCACTAATAAAAGTTCTGTGTGTGGTTGTCCGTGTGTATGTGTGTGGGAGAACGCGAGAGAATGTTTACATGCACAAACTCTCAGGAGGCCATGTTTGATTATTCCCTTGGCTGTTGTGAATCTCCTCTACCGAACTCATGTGGGAAATGTAAATCCTCAAAGCAAGAAGCCTCTCGGACTCAAAGTTTTCCAGTCTTTGTGAAGACTACTGTGAATGCTGATATAAAAACATAGATCACCTCATAAAAAGACAAATGGAATTCTTTGAGCAATGTGTTGACATGAGAACCTCTAGTTCTATGGAAAATTATGAAGATAGACTGACAGATAGAGAGAAAGATCAGTTTAAGTCATGCCAAGCAGTGAATTTACAAGACAGCCCCAACGAGAGACTTGGGACATTTGGCTTGCTTCAAACAGATTTATAAACTGTAAAGTATTGATTCATGAAGATACCATGCTGTTATACAAATTTCATGCGATAATATATACTATTTAGTTAATATACATATTGAAATTGGAGTGCTATTAAATTTATTTATTTTTCCTATGAAGCTGATTTAAAAATTGAAGCAATTTTTAATGTCACTTTCCACTTAGTGAACAATTTTCATAATTTCATAAAATGGGGGGAAAACCACTAAATCAAGGCCAAGGTCATTAATGCTAATTTTACATAATTTTCACATCTGAATGTTAGCAAAACATCACTATTGAGCTTGCAATGAAATAAGTCATAAATGTATTATAGTTGTAGCAAATAGAGGACAGATTTAATTTCACAATGAAACTATCCATGCTTTTCACAACTGATTACAGCCATAACTCATTATCAATGCTATTTTGTGTACGGTAAAAAATACCACAGCTGCAGTCATGCAAATGTTTTATTGCTACCAATGAGAAATGAGAAAGACACTTCAATGAGCAAAAATAAGTTAATTGTCTCTGCACTTTTAAGTTCATCTAGCTCAGTGTTTCTCAACCCTGGTCCTGAGCGCCCCCCAGCACTGCACATTTTGTGTGTCTCCCTAATCAAACACACCTGATTCAACTCATTAGCTCATTAAAAGAAACTCCAGGAACTTAAATAGGTGTGTCAGATAAGGGAGACATACAAAATGTGCAGTGTTGGGGGGTGCCCAGGACCAGGGTTGAGAAGCCTGCGTGTTCCTGGGATGAAGAAGCAGAGCGATGGTATGTGATTGATTATAATTGTGTTGACAGTATCTTCTCATTCCTGGAATTGTTGGAAGATGAGTGCGCAGGATGATCCACAGACGCCTCATTGCTGCTGCAGATGACCTGCACCCTACACATCGCGGCTGACTGGAAGTGCTGTGTGCATGCAGTGCTACAATCTATTTGTTCAATTGCAAAATGTGATTTGAGGACTACTTGGTAATTCATTGACTTTAGTGTTTATTCATGTCAAACTTTCCAAAACAAGACTCTATGATAGAAGCAAATGCAGAACAACGGAATGAAACATTTGAATTTGCATATCTGCAACAGAAAAAATAAAATAAAATCACAAGAAACATTTTTAATGATATTAAATTATCCTAAATTAGACCCAATATGCATTTGGCATGCTGTACAATATAAAATATTAAAATAATAAAATACAAGATTTTTAAGATACACTACCGTTAAAAAGTTTGGGCTTGGCAAGAGTATCATTTTATTTTATATCATTTTATTTTATTTTATTTTATTTTATTTTATTTTATTTTATTGTTTGGTGACAAATGTTTACCAAGGCTGCATTTATTTAATAAAAATACATTAAAAAACAGTACTATTGTAAAACATTACAACAGTAAATACCTATTTTGTATTTAAACACATTTTAAAATGTGGCAAATGGCAAAAGATGGCAAAAATGGCAAAGCTAAATTTTCAGCAGCCATTACTCCTGTCTTCAGCAATCCTTCAGAAATCACTCTAATATGCTGATTTGCTGCTCAAGAAACATTTCTGATTATTATAAATGTTGAAAACAGCTTTTTCCCCCCTCCAGGATTCTTTGATTAATAGGCAGTTCAAAAGAACAGCATTTATTTGAAACCGAAATCTTTTGTAACATTATAAATGTCTTTACTGTCACTTTTGAACAATTAAATACTTCTTACTGAAAAAACAAACAATTTTATCATAATTTAAACTCAAATGAATATTTTATGTCCATTAATTTTTTTCAACACAGCCAAAGACAGAGAACCACACTCAGTGTCTACATGTGAACAATGTGTAAAGCAATCGCTCCTAGTATTACACGCAGACAAGCACCATTACTTTTTGCCTATTCTTTTTTTTCTCCTTTCCTTCCTTTCTCACTATCCTGTCTCACTTTTCCGGAAGCCAGACTTCTCAGTTCATTAGTAGTCCATAAAAAACTATTTCAATTACAATCATTCTCATTTTTACATGTTTACAGCTTAGACTGGAATTCCCTGCGTTGGCAAAGGGGGATGTTTTATGCATCAAGGCACCGTGCGCGAACACGATCCTCTCAGGGCTGAGGTGGGACTCGCAGGAGGTTAATCATATGAGTTACAGAGCATTAGAAACGAGGATAGAAAAAATGTCGTGAAATGACAATCTGCTTTTCTCAAGCCAGCGCTGGTGGGAGAAGCGCCGAAAGGCTTGAATTTCCTTTAGGCTTCTACTGTCTGCCTCGTGCACCTGGAAGCAATCAGGAGTAACATTATTACATAGAATAACAAGTACTATTTATACCACCGATCACACTTGCCTTATTTCTCTAATGGTGCCAAGATTCAGTTGCAAATTGCTTGTGTCACTTTCCCCCCTCAACTCCTAAGAAGGTGTTGCTGACCTGTCCAACTGAATAAGAGGCGAGAGGTGGAAAACGGGAGAACAAGAACGATAAAATAAGTGTGTAACTACTAAAAAACCCTGCACACATGGTGAGTCAGAAAGAAGGCGGATGGAGACTGAACAACTCTAGAATTTCATAAAATCAGACTGGAGTAAATAAGCTATGACAGCTCGTTTGAGACGCCTTTATTTTTAAAACCAATTAAAAGATACATTAAAACCAGAGGTCAAGGACACTGCCATCTCTGTAGTTACAGTGTATTTTTGCAGTGAGGTCTTTGCTACGTAAATGTTTAGCTATATTTCTACTTTAAGGAAACATAATCCAATTTTATGCAATTGACGGTCATTATTTATTTTACAATTTGATTATGAGTGATTTAGTATTTAAAAAATAATAATAAAAGAACGCAGCACCCTACTTCTATGTTTAGCTTTCGAACAACGTCTCATCTCTCAACACCATCCCCCCTCGCAGTTTCCATTTTCATGGCAAGCTCGTAGCGCTTTGAAACGGTCTGTCCTGTCTTCATTCACAAATAAATGAATGCTGATACAGCACCATAACTCTCAATCCGTCTCCCTTTGGGACTGTCTAGTCCACCAAGGCAAATTAGAGCTCACGTTCTCCCCTGAGAGTGCTTGCCCCATTTTACGACAATCACAACTGTAAAACACGAGCCCTGATTTTCTTTTCAAAGTCTTTAAGGCTTGTATTATGAACACATATAGCATTTTTCAGGCCTTTGCTGTCCGTCGCTGTCACGAACAATATGTTCTCAAAGCAGGAGCCGAGAGAATCAAAACATTTCAATGCCAGACACATCTCCACTCGGTGACTGGACTTCAGACTCG
Organism: Sinocyclocheilus anshuiensis; assembly: GCF_001515605.1. Taxonomy (NCBI): domain Eukaryota; kingdom Metazoa; phylum Chordata; class Actinopteri; order Cypriniformes; family Cyprinidae; genus Sinocyclocheilus; species Sinocyclocheilus anshuiensis. Next base: position 1,772,322 of record NW_015537973.1, on the reverse strand, counting down.
GCACACAAAGCGACTGAAGGAGAGGAAATTTGCTGAAGAGGTTGCACGACGGATTATGTTGTGATTTTAATTGAAAGGATTGTGAAATCGGCCCTATTCAGCTCATGGCGTCTCACAGCTGGGGCACTGGGATGGAGGCCTACTTTAACGGCACACTGAATAACCACCCTCTCTACCCACAATCCACCTCTGTAGCCTGATCTGGCATGCCAGCGTCTCATTGGTTTGTCGTCTGATTTCAGTTAAAGACCCCCTCCCTGGCAACCCATTTGGTAGAGACGAGAGAAAAATAGCACCAGCAATCACTTGGAGGAGCCAACCAATCATGTTATTCGCACTAACATGGGCGCTATTACCCCCCAGTTTTACTATACAGAGAGGTGCATTTGAACAAATGAAAAGATGCAAAAAGAGACATGAAAAAAAAATGTTTATGAGCATAGTAGCTTGATCCTCACAAAGACATATAGTTAGAGAGACAGAAATAGAGAGCAGCAATAAAGACAAGTAGATGGGTAGAGAAAAACATGGCTGCCACGAGATAAAAAAGCTTGTGCGTATAATGCAAACAAATCAGAACTGAGACAGACCTGCATTTCCTGACTGAATGCACAAAGTTCAGTGAAACCCAAACCCTAAATTAAAAAGATATATCCCAAATTTGACAACATGCCAAGCAATGAAAACCTTTCCTATCTATTAGAGAAACACAAGCACAAGCGTGTAGCATTGTGTACGTGTTTGCCTGTCACAGTATGATGGCATAGTGAACATTCTGCCTTCCCTTCTCGTCTCTTCCACCTCACTTCATTTACTTTTGAACTTTTCTTTCTTGTTTTACTATTAATATTATATTACTAGTATGATATTTTATTTAACTCAGTACTATTGTTTTTAATGTATTGTTATACAATTGCATATTAAGTATTTTTATACAAGTAGTCTTATTATGCAAGTCTTTTATTATTTGTCATGCCAGTGAAGTACAATAAAAAACAAGAGAGAAAGAGAGAGAAATGTATGCTGTGAAAATGTGAAAGCAGTAATGCAGTAAAGGGAAAAATTCAGAGGTGAGGGAGAAGAGGCGAACAATAAAAAATGATTTTCATTCTTTATGATAAATGACAATGGAGAGGCGCTCATCACTTTTTTGGCATCTTCTGTCCTTGCACTAAGAAGGATTTGTGTGTATGTGTGTACATGAATACTTGCATCAAAATACGTGTGTGTGTGTGTGTGTGTTCATATTAAAAAGTAAAAATATGCTTCTACTTTTTATACAATTGTAAAGAGTTTAATCATTTATTTATTATTTGCATTTGTTTAATTGCAAATGCAAAAACTTTTATTTTAGTGGTATGGATAGTCTTTAGTCATTTTAAAAAGGGTTAGAAAATGTTAGAAGAAAATGTTAGAAGCCTATGAGATGCCCTCTTTTAGACAGCTAAGTAAACACGAGTGTGTGTGTGAGAGAGAGAGAGGGAGAAAGGGGAAGAGACAGAGACAGAGACATGCATCTGATGGGCCTGAAATCTGCCACAGGCATGACTGTCTTCTTGTTCAGATGGCCAATTATCACAAATGAGGCAACAATTAAATAATTAGCTAAAGCCCAATGTAACAAGCTCTAGTTACAATTAAGACAAAAGATGAGACACAAAGCATGTGTAATTAAAAGAATTCGGTGGAAACACTGAAATATATAAAAGCAATGCTTCACTAATCGTAGAGAATAATATTGTACACCTATCAGAACAACATTATTCATGTTTATTTATTACTTGAAGTCAGTTTTTTTTACACCAAATGAGCAAATAAACAATCTTCATTGTTTTTAGTTTTTAATGTGACTAAATGTAAATGTCTATAGTGCTGGGAAGTAACTGATTACATTTAATCTGGATTATGTAATCAGATTCCAAAGTTAAGTACTTGTAATTAGATTATATTACATTTTAGAATCAGACAAAGTTACTTTTTATTGATTACATTATTACAAAATATTCACACAATAGCAATAAATTATTCAGAATGTATTGATTATCCTTAATTCTCCTTTTTCATCTGTTAAATTTTCCTTTCTAAAATAGCCTACCACGTATGTACATTCAGAAAGTCTTCAAGTTTTGACATTCACAGAAAGATGAGGCAATAGTTAGGTCTCACACAGAAAACTGAGAAGACACACAGCATTTGACCACTGATTAACAAAAAATATTTCAATCTTAAGTGTTTTCATAGCTTTTTAGTGAGTGTTTTATTTTGAACACTGTTATTTTAAAATTATTTATTATAATTTGACATCTTCACGATTGAATTAGTTATTTGCTTTTCATTAAACTCACAAACCCCCTGAAGTTCCTTCACAAATTACAAATTGGGAAACCTTGAAGTAATGCAATGTTTAATGCACTTCATGTTGTTAATAACAATGAATGGAATATATTTTCTTTCTCCTTGTATTGTATATCAAAAAGATGTTCTTATTTAAATTAATGTGATAAACAAGTTAGGTCAAAAGTGATCTAAAAGTAATCAAAAAGTAGTCTGATTATATTACTTAAAATGAGTAATGCAATGGATTATGTTACTAACTTCAATTTTTGTCATGTGATTTGGAATCAGTAACGGACTACAATTTGTAAGTAATCTATCCAGCATTGTATACACACATACAGTATATTTAATTTTGATTTAAAATGAGAATGTCCCTAATTAGAATAGAAATGGCTAAAGCAACCAAATAAAACAGGTATAATTAGACAGGAACAGAAAACAGAAAAAAAGGAGGAGAATAAGAAAAAAGCAGCTATATTCTTCAAACTGTGCAGGGAATATCTTCATACCAGAGCAACAAGGTAAGTGGAGTTTTTAGATGTAAAAGCAGCATGCGTGTGAGTGTGTGTCTGTGTGCGACACAGAAACAGCATCTTGCTGCGACACAACAGATCTCCTTGGCTCAAGGATTTCGCACCTAGGTGTAAATTGGAGCCTGTTTCCGCCAAGAGTAAACAGGTCTTTTCGTGTCGGGACCTGAGCACCATGCAAATCTAAATTCCATCTGTGATAGTACAACTCAAAGCCCACTGCATAATGTGCGGGAGATTTGCAACAAGCATATATTTGAAACACAGAATGTAAACAGCAGATCATATCTTGTCTAAAGACTCTTAGTGCCCCAGTATCTGTTCTCCAAAAGAAAGCGGGAAGGAGAGAAACCGAAAGCACGAGACAGGAGGGGGTGGGGCGGAGGGCACCGTGGACTCCTGCTGTGGAGAGCCAACTGTGCCCTCTAATGGCTGCATATCAGCTGAGCAGAGATGGAAACATAATGTATATTTCAGCGAGTTGACTTCCAAGCTGTTCTTTCAGATGTTATCTTGCTATAGCATTGGTGCCAAGACCTGTTTTGACTGTCAAAGCATTAAAAGCACGTCAAAAATAGTTGTGAATGGAAAATGCAGCTGGTTTAAAATCTACCATTGTAAATACATGAAGATAGCATGTTGCTGACAGGTTTTAAGAGAAGTCAAGCAATATGAGACTACGTCGCGACGTGTCTGAATGTGCTCCAAGACGTAGATGTTCACTAGCTCAGAAGTGGTCTTGTGTATTATCGTGTATATCAGCACGGAGATTTGTAATTAAAACAGATCAATATAAATTATGAAGAAGCTAAACTTTTGACCTGTATTAGAGAGATTAATAAAACTTAGTCACTCTTACCCTTGTGAAATCCCCTTTAGCTTCCATGATAACTGCACCTTCTCGTTGACGAACGCAACATTACGAGCTGTCGTGTTTAAAAAAAAAGAAAAGACTTTTGATAGATTAGTGACGAAAAACCCCATAAGTATGAACATTAAAGTTAAAGGTGATCTCTGCTCAGCTGAGAACAGCTGTTATGTGAGGTGTACTGCAGATGGGTCGATAGGATTGAGAGAGAAGCGTCAGAAGGGGTCAGAGCCATTGTGCACATGTCAAACGGAGGGGGCCATCGCACCGAAGACACCCATCTTGCTGGGCTCTTGTTTGGGCCGCCCATCCACGGCTAAAGATGTTTAGATTGGCTAGGCGGGAGGGGGGATATTAGCTTTGGTTTTCACCCCACCTAAGGTGAGGAAACAAGGGAAGCACAGCATTAACCAAACACACCCAAACGCTGGGCAGGAGAACCGCAGCGGCTGAGAGCAAGACAGTGGAGCTCCAGCAGAAAAGCAGAGAAAAGATTCTGTGCCAGGGGTGGAGGGACGGAGACATGCGGGCGGACATGGGGAGGGCTCACAAAGGAGCGGCGCAGGGATGAAGACAGCCTTGAAGACACCTGAGAGACAGCGGCAGAGTGGAAAGCCACGGCTCATGTGTCAAAAGCAGCAAATTTGCTCTGACACGGGTCAATCCCTCCCCTGCCTCCATAGGTCAGAACCCCGTCACCCTGGCAACCACTCAGACTGTGTATCTATGGCAGCGAGTGAAATGATTCACACAGATAAATTTCAGCACACCTCACTAACTTCATCAAGTATTCAGACCTGCAAAATAAATAGATATGTGCAATTAAAAAAATAAGCATACACTGTACTTAACTGTGCAATAAGAACAAACTATACACTCATTTTATTTCCACATTTTTTCTTTGTCACATTCTTGTATTCAGACTTTGTCTTGAGGACAGTCCCAAGAGAACCACACTAGTAGTGACGACACCTTGAAGTATATTTAATAAAAAATATAATACTGATTTAAAAAAAAACAATCAAATAATGTATCTAAATATGTAATTAACATGAATTCTTTTAGAAAGTAATGTAAAAAAAAAAGAAAGAAATATTTTAAAAAATTAAATAAATTGTGATGTATATAATTGTTTTTTTCCCCCTTAAAGATAAAATGTTACTTTCAAGGATATTATCTGTGCCCTTTTCGCTCTAAATGAAACCCCATCCTGAAACGGTCCATTTCTCCCCTTAGAGAAATGCGCCGTAACACAAGCTAAAACAAGAACAATCTCACTGCTCCAACACACACACACACACACACACACACCCACACCTTTAAGTGCATAAAAGGACGCGCACATGCACACACATTGAGGACATCATCTTTCACAGGCTGCGGTTAGTATAATATTCTACCTTTCAAACTGATCTTCAGGTTTGGTTCAGACTCAGATGAGCAAATTGTTTTAATGACAACTGAAATTAAATAACTTTAAGCAAAAATGTAAGGTCACATGAAATAATGAGACCTTTTCTATTCTGCTTGATGAAACATAACGTCTCAGGTTACTTATGTAACCATGGTTCCCTGAGTAGGGGTATGTATAAGGTGTCAATTATAAGTAAGTACTGTGTTAAAGCTTATAATAGCAACAATTGAATCAACACAAACAACATTTCTGAGGAAAAATATTAATTATAAGTAAGCTTACACTTATTCTAAGTTAGATCCACTATTGTATGCTGTTGCCGTATGGCAACATATCATAAAGTACCTTAAAATAATATTTTTTTCCAAATTTTTTTTTACAGCACTTCAAGTTAAGCCATTCTTAGAAAAGAAAAAGATTCAAATATTTTTTTCTATAGGTCTATCATAATGCGTGCGGTAGAGGGTTAAATGCTTTGCTAGTGCTCTCCATAATGAGATAGAGATCGCTCTTACCACAGAAATGCACGCTTCAAACAAAACAGTCAATGAAGACGAAGAAGAGAATGATGTATGCTCCCGGCGCCTATTTATACTATAGTCGCACCGGTAGTGACGTCATGGCTGTCGCCGGCCAACGAGTTGGTGTTTTTTCAATGTATGCTTCAGATACGGGTCACGACGAGGCGTTCCCCATAGCGACCCCTAGAGGATGCAGTTCGAAGTTCCCATGAAAGGGAATCCTAACCCTGTTGTTAAAATCAAACATACAACATCTAGGATATGCATACAGATATTAAACCACTCTAGGAATGCTTTAAGAATTAAAATGACTTGTTGTTTTATTATTATATTTTATCCCTACTTAATATGTAGTTCTACAGACACATTCTTACAAAATAAATTCAAGTTTTGAAAACAACAAAAAAAAAAATGTATTTGGATGCATTCTTGGTGAAATGGCATGTTAATTGCTGTATTTTATACTTTCAAAAATGTAAGCCTTGTTGTTATATAAATATGTATTTATATTACAAATTTCTTTCAGATCATTTGAAACATTCCTACAAGAAAAAATTAAAAAAATGTATATAAATAATAAAGTGCATTGTAAAATGAAAAGGAAAATGGTAAGATAAGGAAAACTATATGGAAAACATCTGTGGCATGCTTTTAATTATTACAGAAAATTGTTTTAAACCATCCAGTTTATAAAAAAACAAATAAATAAACATAGACAGCTGTACTTACAATAGAAGAGCATGGGCTAAACAGAAACCAATTCAGTAGAAATGGACGGCATGCCACAGTTGCTGTGCATGGAGCTTTATTTGTATTTAATTTGCATTCATATTCATTCATTTTTGGGCACGATCAAATTATAAAACAAACAATAGAAAAGTGCATTACATTTGTATTGTTGTTTCATAATTTTATTATGATCTATTGCATGTTCACTTGCATACGTTAAACAGATTAATTAAATGTTAAATAAATGTTTTTGTTTTTTTTTGTAAAATGTAAATACCAAAATGCCAGAAATTAATTAGTGGTATTTCAGTTAGAGGGAAATCATGAATAGCTCTCCTGGCTTAATAAGTCAATAAATGAAGTTAGTCTAAAAAGTTAGGAGGAAAAAAACAAATAAACAATAATAATAATAATAATAATAATAATAATAACAATATCCGACTAACAAAGTGCACTTTGTAATTCAAATGGTTTGAATGTTTTCTCATTTTAACTTTCTATGAAAAGGAAATAAATAACACTACAAGTAAAGCACTTTTCAGGGAAAATTCTGTGTTTAAGTATCTTTGAGTATCCCAGGAACAGAGAAGACCAATTCATTATAAACATATTAGCATTTCTCTACATCATGTGAACAGCATAGCAACTCTGAAGTATGACTAATTAGTTTATCTAAGCAATACGGTGCTAAGATACACATGGGGTGGCTCCTAACCCCATGGAGCATGGAGCTGAAATATCCATAAAGAAACATATACAGCACTGCAAAATTTTGTTCTGTTTAGTTACATATTTTTTATATATATTTATCATTGATTATGAGTTTATGTGAAATTATACAAATATGTATAAATTTGGTTACTGAAGATTTTTAAATACAATTTAGGTAGTTACTTCAAATATTGAAATGTTTTGGTTTAGTTGGCTCATTTAAAATAACACATATTATAATAATAAACAAAGAATAAATTGTATATAAATGACAAATATTACAAACTTATATATAAATGATAAATAATAAACACTGAATTTATCATGGATTAACTATATCTAACTATACTTATAAACTAAATAATGAAAATAAAAAAATACATCACAAATTATTATTATTATTATTATTATTATTAAATAAGTCTGAACCATCATTGCAATACTTTTTTCTCTGTCTCCAAACACTGGGACAAATGGTCATAAATCAGCATTTCTTTTCCAAAATAGCTCAAAACTGATGATGATATCAGCGCCTCATCAATATTGATGTGTGTATATAGTACACTGCAGAGATGGAGGGCTACCGTAATGAGCTCCATTATGAGTTAGGGAGGAGCAGGAGAGTTGTGGTAAAGAACAGAGGCGCCACAGTTCTGTGCACTTTAGAAGGTACGGCCATGATCCAAAAAACAGCTTCAGCCCCATCGAGGACTAATGACTGAACAGAGAAATGAAACAGCAAAGGGTGTGGGCTGAAACACAAAGGACCGGAGTGCTGTTTGTAAACTGTAAACAGAACCAGAATACTGGCTTCCTCAAGCATTCTCACATTACCTTGAGGTGACTTCTGAGGCAAAACTTAATGCAAAGGCCCACTCGGGCCCTGAGAGCTACTTCAAAGGCAAAGCCACAGCCCTCTTCCCGATGTGGTGTGGCTAACACTCTGTGCCCTGACCTGATCTGAGCTGAGCTGGCAGACAGCTGGGCCACATGGAGCCCCTCTCCGGCGCTTGGAGAACCAGTGCATCTGCCGCTGAGCCGAGCACGGGTTTCTACTGTATATTTAGAATTGACAGATTGCTGTGTATATTTCCCCGAGTTTTCTCACTGACTTCCACAACCTTTTCTCCTCTCTGTCACTCTTTGCAGGTACAGTAATGAGGCCTGCAGAGAGAGATAGAGAGATAGATAGAGAGAGCTAGAGAGTGGGACTTCTCAGGAGAGAGGCGAGAAGTTGCAGAGAGGATGTTTGCATGCTGGTGTATGTGTGTACTCGTTATGGAATGCTGGATGTCATCCCACGTTGTGACTAAAGAGATGGGTTTCAACAGAAGACGAATTAAGAAAAAGTAGTAAACTTCGAGTCTGAATGCCCATCTCCAGGTCCAGCTCTGAAACTGGATAGCAAACTGGATTGCCGTGGACTGTACTGTACATCAGCTACAGGCTTAGAGTAAGCTTAGTGATAGAATATTAATACAAAATTAAAACAACAATATGTGACCCTGTCTGTGAAATCCAGGCTAAAGTCTCAAAATCTAATTATGAGATAGCAAGCATCAAAGTTTGATTTCAACCATTAATTTCACTATGATTTCAATCTTTGACATGGCCTTACTCAGTCAATATTAAAGATATAAAGGTTATATTTTCACAGAATGTTCTACATCTTTATGAAGGATTATTTTATGTAGAAAACAGCAAATCACAAAAAAATGAGTTTTCACAGGCAGGTTCACATATATAATCTTTTAAAGCCACTTTTTTTTTTAATATCCCTATTTATGTAAATATATGGAAAACAAGTTCGGACAACAATTTCTTGTGATTGTTACACAAAAATGTCATGTTTTATATTGATTCTGGTATATTGTTGGAAATAAATGTAGTAAATAATATATTTACCACTGTCAAGGTTGAGTCTTCTCTGCATTGTTATTTTATTGAAGTAAATGTTACCATGCAAAGCTATACAGCAACGGCTTAGGATACAGTGAGTGATTAAAAGATCATATGAGTACAAGGATTTTTTTCTTCTTCTTTTTTTGTGTGTGTGTGTGTGTGTGTGTGCATTGATCCCAAAAGGGATAAATATCCTCATGTGCTTTGCCATTTCATTGTGTTGGCAGTTGGAGGCCATTTTGTGTGGGCACTGGAGAAGACGACAGTCGCTGCATATAGACCAGATGCCTGCCACTGACAGAAACTTCATCAGGCTAACACACTCTCTGAATAGACGGAGAAAGAGAAAGGCTGGAAGACCAAAAAAAAAGACCCTGAGATGAGCGCACATACACAGAAGTTTTACTTGTACACAGATCTGCTCCATCTCACTCAAAGAAAAAAGCCCGGCTGCATGAGGACCTCTGCCATTTACCTCTCACAGTCATGGTGGTGACCTGACTGTAACCCTTCTGACCATCATTTCCAGCTCTTACACCCAAAATTTCAGCAGTATTTACGAACAGTGCTCTATAAACCGACCAAACCTTCTGCCAGGCCACTAATTAAGGCTAGTGTGTTGTCATGTAAAGAGCACTATGGATGATCATCAGGCCATGACTGATCTCACCATACCTTCTTCTGACTTACCTCTACAAAGAGGTCAGGCACAACAAAAATCAAATACAACAACAAAAAAGGGACACACACACAAAATACTGGATTGCTGCATCCTCTGTTATGTGGAAGTGTTTTACTATTAAAAAGTAATTATTATTACCAGGGTTTCTGCAGGATTTTTAAGCTAAAACGTAAGACTTTTTAAGACCTTTTTTAAGACCTGCACAAATAAAATTAATACCATATGAGCGGGGTATGGCAATGTCTATAGCAGTGTTTCCCAACCGGGGTGCCATCTGTCGAGAGCAGGGGTGCCGTGTAAAAAATCCTTTTTTAATATTTTTAAATTGCTAAAATGTTCAAAAAAGCATCTATTATATAATTTCTGATATATTTCTGATGTCGCCAATAATTAGAGATGCAACGAAATTTCGGCTGCTGAAAATTAGTTCACCGCTCAGGTTTCACTTTCACATGGTGTGACGCTCTTTGTATTATCCCGCTCTATGCGTGTGCGCTCTGCTCAGTCGCTCCACTCGTATACCGTTCATGCGAATCAGAACAGCAAAGTCCACTCAAAAATTGAGCTGACAGGAAACATCGATGTAGTACAGTATTGTTTCTGTCTGCAATAGCCCTACTGTGTTGTAACATGGTGTGGTATATGGGCAACTCTGGTAACGCTGCCCTCTCATTCATTGATCTGCTAACCGCTATATTATGCTCGCGTGTTCTGATAATGATAGCTTTCTAGGACTAAACATTATTTGGATAATTGGTAAAAAAAAAAAAAGTTAAATATCTTAACCCTACTGTTAGACCTACCTGAAAAACTAAAAAGCAATTTATTTAATTCGAAGGCCTGTCGTTATTTTTTATTTGTGCTATCATTATTAATTTCTTTATTT
>NW_015537973.1:1759518-1761438 GCF_001515605.1 Sinocyclocheilus anshuiensis | reverse complement strand
ATAATTAGACGATATTTTGCTGAGTGTGTTATTGTGCTGATATCTTAAGGACTACCGTGGACAGCTGACTCCTGGATTTTTTTATATTCTTCATATTCTGTGTGGTCAGTTCACAGCAGTGATAGAAATGAAGAATTTCCAACAAGTTTTATGGGCATTTTTACCTTTAAGCCATTTTTTCTAAAAGTGTGCACCATCTTTTGAGTAAATTTCTTGCATTTGGGTTGTTACCAAGCAAATTAAATCAGTATCAACAAAATGTAAACACAGGAAACACAGAAGCTGCCTTAGAAGTGTCATTTAGATGCATTTACACAATGTTTAATGCAGCTCTGAGGGACATTAAATACTTTAACCTGCAGTTAAATTAATTTTGTAGGGTGCCACAAGTTTGTTAAAATTTCCAAAGGGTGCCGCGACTAAAAAAAGGTTGGAAAACACTTGTCTATAGTACTATATTAAACTGTAAAATTAATGTAAAAAGCATAATTTAAAGTTCAGATACAAGTTTCCACAAAAACAAAGTTTTATAAAATGATAAACTTTACATTTCAGCCTTTAAACCATTGTTAAGAAAATGGATGAGTCAAAAGTATTATTATATTAATTTAAACAATTATTATCAATAATTTATTATATCAATTAAATAACAAATTAGGGGTGTGCGATACTGACAAAAAATGATATCTAATTTTCTGGGATTTTATTGATGACGATAATTAGACGATATTTTGCTGAGTGTGTTATTGTGCTGATATCTTAAGGACTACCGTGGACAGCTGACTCCTGGATTTTTTTATATTCTTCATATTCTGTGTGGTCAGTTCACAGCAGTGATAGAAATGAAGAATTTCCAACAAGTTTTATGGGCATTTTTACCTTTAAGCCATTTTTTCTAAAAGTGTGCACCATCTTTTGAGTAAATTTCTTGCATTTGGGTTGTTACCAAGCAAATTAAATCAGTATCAACAAAATGTAAACACAGGAAACACAGAAGCTGCCTTAGAAGTGTCATTTAGATGCATTTACACAATGTTTAATGCAGCTCTGAGGGACATTAAATACTTTAACCTGCAGTTGCAAATACATAAATAATGTTTTGATATTTTAAACATAAAACATTGAAAACTGATGTTTGAAATTATTTAAAAAATGAAAAGTTACCTTAAAGTGTTAGTTCCCCCAAAAATGAAAATTCTGTCATTATTTCTCACCCTCATGTCGTTTCAAACTCGTAAGACCTTCGTTTATCTTCGGAACACAAATTAAGATATTTTTTATGAAACAAGGAGATCTGTAAAATAATCCATGTGACATCAGGGGTTCATCCGCAATTATACGAAGCTACGAGAAAACTTTTTGTGTGCCAAAGAAAGAAAAAAAAACCGACTTTATTCAACTATTCGACTTTATTAATTCATCTACTCCGCATCACCCTGGTGCCATTTTGTTGAATATCCGCTGGACATAAACGTTCGTATGCTGTTCTGTGTCAGCTGCGTCACACGGATACGCTGTTTCCGTTCAGATCAAATCACAACAACGTAGGAAACAGACCCGGCGTGACGGCGTGAAAGAACGCACGCTCACTAGTCTAACCTACTAGACTTCATCACGTCTAATGTATGCGTGCACTCTGTAGGTGTGTTTTGTGTTTGCTTTTCGCAATATACTCATAATATCAAATCGCACATCATTAAAATAACAAATTACGATATTATCAAGAGCCTAGAATCATACTAAGTATTGGCCTGTCACACAGGGGCTACTGCTTGCTCTGCATATGCTGAAGGAACTTTCTCAACAGACCCCTAGTTGCAACACCCTGTTAAAAGTGGGTATCCGGAGGATACAAGGTGGAGTGGTGCCCAAGGTGGAACCGGGGCTTAACCAGCTCAAGAAAGGGCACGAAGCTGCCGC
>NW_015537973.1:1754798-1755571 GCF_001515605.1 Sinocyclocheilus anshuiensis | reverse complement strand
GCGCGCTCATAGGCAACCCTTTGATAAAGGGGAGCACTGCTAAACACTACCACGAGAACAGCCCATGTAGCGAGGAATCCAACTCCTCAGCAAGGGAGAGAATTCGAACGCTCGAAAGAAAGCACCATGCTCACAATAACCCTCAATGGTGAGGGTAACCCTCAATGGTGAGGGGAGCGATACTTCCAAGTGTGTCAAAAATAGAGACACACTGGTTGAGTGGAGCCCAAGGTACCGGGGTCTAAGCCAACTGAGAGAAAGGGAACAAGGCTAATAACACGTAACCCTTACCATACAGGATTTCAGAAAGTGCACAGAGTCTAGCGTGCACACTTACCACTATGTTGATTTTAGAAAGTGCGCAAAGTGCTCAGCGTGCCCACTTACCACTATGTGGATTTTAGAAAGTGCGCAAAGTGTTCAGCGTGCACACTTACCACCATGTGGATTTCAGAAAGTGCACAAAGCTTAGCGTGTGCACTTACCATAGCATGGATTTAAGAGCTTCCCAAGCATCTGTTCACAGATACCCGGAAGGGCTGAGCCAAACGGGAGAGGCAAGCTCAAATACAACCCTCTAAGGCGAGGGGAGCACTGCCTGAGACAGCATTACACAAGAAGGTTCTCGCAAATGCCACCTATACTCCCCGCTCGATGCCTCAGCAAGAGGGGATATCCTGGTAACCAGGAAGCCACTCAGGGCGACCTAGATACGACGTACCAGACAGGGCAGCCTGAAAGCATAAGCCCAGCCCAGACATCCAGGGGATTTT
>NW_015537973.1:1754244-1754520 GCF_001515605.1 Sinocyclocheilus anshuiensis | reverse complement strand
ATGATCAAGAAGGCTCCCGCAGAAGCCTGTGACCTGGCCGCATGATCCAGGAAGCATGAAGCCGAAACCAGGGCTATCATACCGGCTGGATACAACATTGACGAGTGAGGAAAACACTGCAAGTCGAGCACCCGGTTTCTGAATCTAGCAGAGGGGGGTGCTCACCGAGGACCTACCCTAGAAAAGGAAAGAAACACACAGGTCCCGGAAAAAACTGCAAAGAAAGCTCGCAGATGGATTACACACACAACCACCAGCGCATTAAATACATATACA
>NW_015537973.1:1753411-1754098 GCF_001515605.1 Sinocyclocheilus anshuiensis | reverse complement strand
TAAGGTGGTCACTATGAAGCCATAGAACCAACCAAACATCATAGGTCCAGCATCGGAGACTGTAATGCAGGAAGTTCTTACCTAACCTCGGTCAGGTGGAGAGATGGTGGTTATAGGGGAATTAGGAAGGGGAAGATAAGGGCAGATGTAAGACCCCCGAAGGAAATGAGTAGATACTCAAGTATCACTCTGATCCAGACAAAAGATCCTTGTCTGGATCACATCCCTTAGGTCTTGCCTACCTCCAGATCAGGAAGAAAGGAAGGCTCACCTGAGCTGGAGGGTTACGGCCAGAAAGATAACGCTCATCGAGACGACCTTGCGATGTCACTTTCTTGGCCCGCTTCCACGGCAAGTCATCGTGTGTGTCATCAGATGTCAAATAACGACAATAGGGATGCACACATCCTCTAAACGCCTTGCTAGTGATCGCCATAATGAAGAAATAAAGATCGCTCTTACCACGGAAATGCACGCTTCAAACAAAACGGTCAGTGAAGACGAAGAAAAGGATGATGTGTTCTCCCGGCGCCTATTTATACTATCGTCGCACCAGTAGTGACGTCATGGGCTGTCGCCGGCCAACGTGTTGTTGGTGTTTTTTCAATGTATGCCTCAGACACGGGTCACGACGAGGCGTTCCCCATAGCGACCCCTAGAGGACGCAGTTCGAAGTTCCCATGAAAG
>NW_015537973.1:1731053-1753212 GCF_001515605.1 Sinocyclocheilus anshuiensis | reverse complement strand
GGCGCCTATTTATACTATAGTCGCACCGGTAGTGACGTCATGGCTGTCGCCGGCCAACGTGTTGTTGGTGTTTTTTCAATGTATGCTTCAGACACGGGTCACGACAAGGCATTCCCCATAGTGACCCCTAGAGGACGCAGTTCGAATTTCCCTTGAAAGGGACCAACAGTTTTATTGAAAATGCTCATTCATTCTCTGCCAGCAGGTGGAGCGTTTGGTAGAAATATCACTGTTTCCCCGGTAAAGGAAGAACACAAAGCAGCGCAGCACCGGATTTTGAACGTGCAGCACTCATGTTTCATAGCCTTTTGAAGTTTAATCGTCACATTGAGCAATATCGCAATTCTGGTCTTTCCGTGCCCAAATTTAAGACCTATCCAGCAGGTGGAGCGTTTGGTAGAAATATCACTGTTTCCCCGGTAAAGGAAGAACACAAAGCAGCGCAGCACCGGATTTTGAACGTGCAGCACTCATGTTTCATAGCCTTTTGAAGTTTAATCGTCACATTGAGCAATATCGCAATTCTGGTCTTTCCGTCCCCAAATTTAAGACCTATTGAAATCATAATTAAGACTTTCATGTACAATTTAAGACTTTTTAAGGCCTTAAATTTGATACAACTAAATTGAATACTTTTTAAGACCCCGCGGAAACCCTGATTACTCAACTCCTTATGCAATATGAAAAACTGTCATAAAATATATGTAAGAGCTTCATCCCCCTTAAAAGAATAACACTATTACAATAACAGTACATTTAACATTACTAATATATATTAATACAATGACAAAAATGATAAAATATTTTCTTTGTACTGCAGTGACAAAATATTCAAACTTTTCAATTGGATTCAATAAAAAAATAGATTTTTGTTTGAAGAAAACCAGCCTCTGCTACTTTTTGATGATGGACAACATGGAGTGTTTGATCTGATAGGCTCGGAGCAGGAAGAAACAGACATATGTTTTCAAGGACGGCAGGCTAATTGGTCCTGTGTGTTTTATTATGGACACGGGACTGTATCTTTGATACTGCAAAGCCAGGGTTGATTGCTTCAGGCCGGCCTTTGTGTGGGCAAATGTGCATTTAATACATTTACGTCCATATTTCCTTTCACACAGAGCTGGGATGCCATGGCATCAGAGACATTTTATTTTGCAAGTAAACGAGAAGGCAGTGCTACGTGATGCCAGAGGAGATTCAAATTAGCCCTTGAGCTCAAGCAGGAACAATTCGTAAGGTATGGCTGAAAGGCACAGAATTCAAAACCAACAGTAATAAAAAAAACAAATCATACTGTTAGAATGTATAATGTACAAAAAAATATCTAAAATGAATCTAAAATAACAATACAATACAAACAAGTAAAATATGTTATATACAAACAAACAAACATATAAACAAATAAATAAAGTTTATATTTATGTGTTTATTTAAATTAAATTGTAATGATTATAATGCTAATGACTAAAAAAAGTTTAATCATGCGACCTGAAATATGCTTCTTTATTATTAGAATTACTATTATTATTTATAACAATAATTTTTAGGTTTGATATCAAGTAAAATCTTAAAGCAGTATTATCTTAAAGTGCCCCTATTATGCCATTTTTACGGTACCTAATATTGTTTTGGGAGTCTCCTACAATAGGATTACATGCATGCAAGGTCAAAAAACGCTTTAATTTTCTCAAAATATGCTTTTAATATCATATTCAATGATATACTGAAGAGTAGTATACTAATGTGAGTGTTGAGGCAATAAAAACATTCTTTTTGCACCAACATTACAATCTGGTATGTCTTTAGCAAGCGTTTAGCTAAACTTAACCAGCCACCCTTTACACACACCTTGTTACATTAGCTAAAAGTCCAATGCCCATAAAGATACTAAATGATTAGTAATCGTTTATAAACATTTACAAATGAATAGTTTCCACTTTAGATTGGCTACTGCAAAAACATGAACAATTGATTAATAAATTATTAGAAAAGATGTGTAAATAGGGTAAATTCAGGTCTTTCGGGACACTTTTTGCCCGAGATGACTGCTCATAAAGGTATTAATGATTACATTACTAATGTAAACATTTATAAACATTTGCAAATGATGAACAGTTTCCACTTTAGATTGGGTACTGCAAAAACATAAATAATTAATAGATTATTTGTTAAAGTGCCCCTATTATGCCATTTTTAAGGTTCCTAATATTGTTTTGGGAGTCTCCTACAATAGGATTACATGCATGCAAGGTCAAAAAACGCTTTAATTTTCTCAAAATATGCTTTTAATATCACCTCATTTTCCAGCGATTCTGAAACGATTCATTCGAAGCAGTTCAAAGATTCAGTCTCTCTAAACCCCTCCTTTCCGTGAGCCTGCTCTGCTCTGATTGGTCAGATGGCCCAGTCTGCTGTGATTGGTCTACGGCGTACAGCGCATGTCGGAAACGACACGCCTATTTCAATAGTTCTGTATTTTGAAGCACTGTAGAAAATATAAACATCTATAATTTATCATACTTACAGGTTGTGATTCAGTGGAGCAGCTAGTCCAAATAAAAAGGATACTGATCCATCTTTCAACAGCAAGCGTTTTGTGAATCCATCGTTGAACTCCCCGAGATTAGAGAAGCAGCCGTCAGTAGAATGACGTGTTTGTGAGCCGGGTCAAGTTCTTCGCGGCCGGCCAACATAGAACACAGGCGCGCATTATGCAAATGTGTTACCCTGTGACGTGTAGCCGTCACGGAAGTGGGATTCGAATTACTAACGACTCATTTCAGCTGTTCAGAGTCGATTCTTTATTTTGGGAGACAATAACTTTATTTATCGTGCACTTTCAGCTTTACAGCTTTGCAGATCGTTTACATTCACATACAGCTACATTACAAACTGCATGAAAGGCAATATTGGAAATGGCATAATAGAGGCACTTTAAAGTAACGGCTGCACTTTTTACTGTGTTTTTTATTTATTTATACAGTATACATTGTATCTTTAGAACTTTTACTTATTCCTTTCCCCAGTAGCACATCTGTGGCACATCCTCCTGTTGTTCTCTATTGAAATTTTGGCCTCAACAAGATGAAAGCTTGTCAGAGAACAGGTCAGTTTTAATCTGACAGGGACATCCTCACAGCAATGTGCCTCTTGCCCTCTCTAAACTTGCCCTTCCCCTTTAAACAAAACTGACATCTTTAATAACATTTCTCAGCCCCTCAGCTACAAAGTCAGAGTCTGAGCAAACAAGCTTCTCTTCCATACTAGCTCAGAGAAGAGTCTATTACTTTAACTATGTTAGGTTAGCTCATCTCACCTCAGAATGCAGGACTGCACAAGGGGTCAGTAAATGAGAGGGATGTTTTATTTTTTATTTTTTTGGCTTCTTCAAGTGTTGTAGATAGTAACTTTGATCAAAAAGGGGCTTGGGCGACTACTGTTGTCATTGTATTTTCTGTCATATGGTCTTTCATTTCTACATTTTGCACTCTTCTTCTCTTCTCTTCTCTTCTCTTCTCTTCTCTTCTCTTCTCTTCTCTCCTCTTCTCTTCTCTTCTCTTCTCTTTTTGACTGAGTTGCAAACCACAAGAGAAAAGCTTCAAAAGTAGCTCCCACTGCTAATGTTATGGATGATCGAAGCATGAGCAAAATACATTACGTGGCTGTTGGGATACGGACAGTGTAAGCAGGGGGTGCTGGTATATGGATGTGTTTGTGCATGAGTTTATGAGCCAAGTGTCATGGGAAACTGTCCCACGAGACTTGTCTTCTCTTCTCTTCTCTTCTCTTCTCTTCTCTTCTCTTCTCTTCTCTCCTCTTCTCTTCTCTTCTCTTCTCTTTTTGACTGAGTTGCAAACCACAAGAGAAAAGCTTCAAAAGTAGCTCCCACTGCTAATGTTATGGATGATCGAAGCATGAGCAAAATACATTACGTGGCTGTTGGGATACGGACAGTGTAAGCAGGGGGTGCTGGTATATGGATGTGTTTGTGCATGAGTTTATGAGCCAAGTGTCATGGGAAAATACACAGAAACATGTTTGAATATCTGAGGCGATAAATAAGTGTAACTGTGAATGAAAGCACATAAATTTGATCTGCATAATGAGGCAGTTCTGCTCTCAGTGGTTAGTCTTGACGGTTTCTTTATGTTCTCAGTGTAGTTATTAGTAAATTCTAAATTTTATTTGCATTTTGAGATTTGCCTGAACTTTTATCTGAATGTAATCAAGGTCGCAGGACCCTGATGTGTCAATGGACCAATTTCTAAATTCAATGGCATGAAATATTGCATGGTCGATTAAAAAACATGTGCATGTGGCACAAAGGGACATTCATCATGACGGGCATTAAAAGGCCACAAGGATTCCTTCATGGACACGCACATACCCAATTAATGACCTAACAATACATGAACTCTTATCTGAAAGTCAGTACACTGTAATAGCCAAGGCACTGCTTAAGAACTGTCCAAAATGTTTCATTTGAAACTGATGTGGTATACAAGGATTCTTGATAATTAGAGATGAGGTCTAGAGAATATTGTGTGTGTATAAAACTTGTTGATGAGGTTGTGCACTGATTGTGTAGGACATGCCCTCACACTGAGCAGCTTGGCTCCAGTCATGTCTCCAGTATTTTTTTCCTGAGTATAAGAAGAAAAATCTCTTTCTCCCCACCTCAATCACTCTCACATACTTATAATGGTGCTTTTGACAAAGTGAATCATCATTGTCATCAACCATTTGAAACTGAGCATCACTGAAAGTGCTCTCTACTGGTTTGAGTCCTACAGCATCTCATGGTAAAAACCATGCTTTCATGGAGGAGAAGGATGTTTGAATCACCCTAGCAAACCACTGGAGTACCCCTGGGATCGGTGCTGGACCCCTTTCTCTTTTTGCTATGGAGCTAATAGGCAGTTCTTTCCTTCCAACAATCCCATGCTCTCATCACACATCTCTGCCTGCATTTATGGCCTTTCATCTTGAACTCAACGAAGGAACGCCACCTCCAGCCTCTCTTGAATAGAGTGGTGCAGGTATGACGTCAGAACCCGGAATTTTCCACTGACTTCTTTCGGAATTGAAGTAGTGGTTAATTAGTCTTCCTGGTTCTGACGTCATACCTGCACCACTCTATACAATATTTTATTAATAATATATACATTTATTTTTTGCACTGCATTGAATGTGTTTCTGCACAGTATGAGTAAAGGCCTAACTTGATTCAGGCTCAACTTACTTAAAAAAAACAAAAAACTACTCTATTAGCAGAATCCAGTGCCTCCACACCACACAAGTGCTACTGTACATAATAACCATGCATCTGGCCACCTGTTCAGTTAGGGGGAGAAATACCTGTGTGTCGGAGATTCAGAGGAGCCCTGACACATTGTGCTCATTTCAAAAGCAGGTACATAATCAGGAAGTGACACCAGTGATTTCTCCATCTTCAAGTCAGCCTGCCAGCCTTTTTAATTAGCCAGGTAGATGGGGCTAATCATAAACACCTCCGCTCTGACAAAAATAGAGGGAAAAAAAAGGAATGGAGAATGGAAAATAAAAATAACATGGTCCGCAGATGGTGCCTGTGACATCCTGTTTCACTCAAGATGGATAGCAGGGAAGAGATGGATACCACAATCCCATCAGTAAGGGGAAAGAGACAGAGACAGGTGAGGAGGAAAATGTGCATATGCCAGCATGTTCACAAACCCATCTCCCAGTGAAGGCCCACCAGCACCTTCACTCTCCCTTCCCATACATTCCCTTCTTCTCTCCACTATTTAATCAAAATGTTGTCTTGATCTTTGCTAAAAGTTTATCTCTCACTTTAAATGGTCTTCCATATCTTTTCTACTTTCCTTTACAATTAAAAAAAAGGTCACTTTGCCCCTGACTGCCCCATCTCTCTCTCTCTCTCTATTTCTATCTTTCCATGAAAGAATAAGAACAAACTTTGATGACAAATAAGCCATGGAACACTGGCAACAGTTGCCTTGGTGATCACAGTGGTAGTTGTCACTGCTGGCTGAGAACAACGCACGTCACCAACTGCTTTTAGAAGCTGAGCCACTGATTATGGCACTTGACCAGACACAGACCAAGAGGACCATAGGTCAAGAGAATCTTTGAAGAGATAGTTATGAAAATTTGTTGTTAATGTACCCTCAGGCCATCCAATATGTAGGTGATTTTTTTTTCTTTGACAGAAAAGTAGAGAAGAATTGTTGCTGAAACCATGGTTCTTGGTAAAGGCAGGTTAAGGGCTACAGTCACTTTGAGAGGTAAAAAAGCTTATCAGGCAACACACACACACACACACACTCTAAAGGTTCCTGATGATATACTAAAGTCTTATGAAGTGAAACGATCAGTCTGTGCAAGAAACTAAATATTATTTACTGAACATTATTACCTGGATGAGCCAGTTTACCCAATCAAACGAACTTAACCGTCTGAAATAGCTTGCGGCTCAAGTAGACCGGATCCAAAGGTTACTTAATCAAAACTCGGATGTCACTCTGACATGAAATAAGCCAAAATACTGGCATATATGATCCTGTGATGCCAGTTTTTGCCAACTAATTCAGTTACCCCAAGAATACTCTAAATTGAGGAAACAGTTTGGACTTGAAAGGGGGGGGGGGTATTAAAGTTTTGTTTTTTAATGATTTCTCATGGTTTATGTAAAAAGGTTGATTAAGACTTGCTAATTCACTTTATATGCTTTAGATATGTAAAACATCCACGTTTCACATTATTATTGGGTGCTTTAAAAATATAAAAAATTAATATACAGTAATATGAAAATGTAGAACTGCAACTAAATTCCACTAGTTTCAGACTATGATATATAAAGAGTTTAATAATGTTGATTTAGAATAGAAAACTTATATTTTATTCTCAACCATCTGACAATAACACACTAAAAGTGTGAGACGCATACAAGGGCAAATGCAATTTAGTAAGCTATCTTAATAAATATCAGGCTGCAATTTTGCCTGTTGCTTCTCACTCTTACATTTGTAATTTTTTGATTAAAGCTCATAAAAGATGCACTCTCTACGGCTAATGTGGACGATGCATTCTAATCCACATTGATTACATGTCACATTGTTGTAATTACAAGCCCGACATGTACACTTTCCATGCTTGCATGCTATTCCTCTCCCCCCACCTCCTTTCCTTTCTAACCCTCTGACATT
Organism: Sinocyclocheilus anshuiensis; assembly: GCF_001515605.1. NCBI lineage: Eukaryota > Metazoa > Chordata > Actinopteri > Cypriniformes > Cyprinidae > Sinocyclocheilus > Sinocyclocheilus anshuiensis. Next base: position 1,746,001 of record NW_015537973.1, on the reverse strand, counting down.
TGTGTTTTTCTTTGATTAAAAGGACCCTGATGGTGTTCAAGGGAAGTTAGAAAAGGACAAAATCAGTACTCAAAAAGAAACAGACCCTGAATGTGTTTCTCTCTATCTCTCTCTCTTTTTTTCTAGGGTGCGGGCTATTTTTCCATCAGATATTGACCATACGGACAGTATGCTTTAAGAATGGCCACTCTCAAAAAAACGGTGCTCAATTTGAATCATGCCTAATGAAAGCTGGCAGTTTTTGGCTACTGTCATGAGGGTAGCGTTTGAGGAGGCCTAAAGTAGAGCTGAGAAACAGGTTCACATCCTCTTCAGACCCTGTCCCATTAGTCTCTACTTCAGTGTGCATTCTCTCCCACTTTGCTTTTCCTTCTTTCTGTTTCAGCCCTGGACTATTAATATTGTTCTTATTTCAGCCTTCCATTTCCTAAGTGACCCACAGCCTTCCATTCTTCCCTCAGATTTCGCCATCTCTTCAGATAGAAGAACCTGCAACAAGTGGCAAAGGTCTTTCTGAACACAAAGCTTTCTGTTTGCAATTTTCTCTCCCTCACTGTACATCATCCTCTTCCCTTTTTACGGCAACCTCACATTGCTCATCTTGGCCGGAGCTTCACATTTTTTTCATAGCCTCTCGATTTTTACATTCCCTTCTGCCCTTTTAAACAGGCAAATTATTTTAATTATTTTCTCTGGCGTTATTCCTTTTTCTTTGCCCCACTAATTCATTTTCATGAGTCATTAATGTTACATTGTCTCTCTCCTCTACTGTCCATAGAGTAGTTTAACTCATTTGTGCAGGGCGGAAGCCCATTCAGAGGACAGTGAGGACTTTGACATGCTGATCATATGACCTATACCCTTGTAATGCAAATTGCCCATCACTCCTACAATCTATTGCCTTCACTGTTCTGGTCTACCTATCAGGCGTCACAAAGAATCCTCTCCAGTCAGATCCAAATTATTTTTCTTTTTTAGTTCAAATAAATGACTTTAGATGTAAATCTTTAGCTTTCTTTTGTTTTCAATTCAGTAAAATTTGAAGAAAAGACTCAAGAGTGGTGTGCGCATTATACATTTCTGTGAAATTCTATGAAAACTCATTGTGTATTCATTCAACAATTAACACTTCTGATCTCTATCCTCTGCAAACCACACTTTCTGTAGAATATTTCATGACCCACTTTGAAAGCAGTCTGGCCGTGTCACCTTGCTTGATACCATCTCATATGAGACAACACTCAAGTTCCTCACTAAGCTTCATGCAACGACCTGGTTCTTGGTTTCTCCACTTTTCCACTATATCTCCTGTGATCTTCTGCCTTACTTTTATAACATCCTTAACTAATGGAGCTGACCCATTAGACTTCAAACTTGCTTGTGCAAATCCAATACTTAAGAACCTTAGGCCTCTAGGCTGTGACTTTGTGGTGGCAATTTGCTTTTACTTTTCTAATGTGATTATTTGTGACTATAAAATTTTCTCTTTTTTGGCTTGATGAAACAGAGGGATGTAGAGAATTAGATGGAGGGAGTACTAGTAAAATTCTTACTAGTAAAAATCTTTCATAGAAGTAAAATACCAAGAACTCCAAAACTAAAGACACTTTAGGTCTCCACGCCTGGAAGTAATGGTTCCATTATTTATTGTTATTAATTGTGACTATAAAAATATCCAACTCTTTTTGGTTATTTGTTGCAGTTTTCTTGCTTATGCGAAGCCACAAAATTGTGCCACAGCAATTACCTGCATACTGCACAGTGCAGTGTGAACCAATTTGAACAGCGCTGCACAAAAAAAGTGTCAAACGTGTCATTAACATTTTTCATTTATTTATTTGAACAGAATCCTCACTTACAACTACATGTGCTATTGTTCCATTCAAAGGTAAATTGTGAATGCCTGCCTGAACTATTGAATTTTAATTGAACTGGAAATAAGATTTTGTTATAAAGGTAAGGCAACTTGAAAAGTTTGTCAATATAGCATTTAACTTTGGAATTCAAGGCTTGAAGCTTAACAAAAGCCTTGATTGAAAGTTTTAAGAAGTTTAAAAACTCTTACAGATGCAAAGACTGATAGAACAACAGAACAATATAATGATAGACTCTTCCTACAGGACTTTTTTTTTTTAACTAAAGTAGAAGAATAATTATTTTTCCACAATGCTTTACCTTTATGCAATGCTTACACAATGCTTACCTGAATTTCCCTGAATAGCAATTCCTCTTCCTGTCATGCTGTTTCAAATGCCAATTCAACATCCTGTGTGTTGTGGCCAATTCAATTCAGTGTGTAGGTTATGGTTGTACTACAGAATAACACGTTTTGGTTATTTATTATTTATTTGTTTGTTTGTTTGTTTACCTGGCTGGACTGGATAGAAAGATGTGGAATACTGGGTAGAGAGATGAATCCAAGAGGCAAAAAACATATGCACTCCATTAAAATTCTTAAAAGTAAAAACAATCCTTAATAGAAGTGAAATACCAAGAACCACTGAAGCATTTATTGAAGCTCAAATTGACTAAAGTCCTTCCTGTCTGTACTGAGGTAAATTTAACTAGCCTAAAATAATCAACTGATTTTTGTAACAACCACAAATACAGTAACACAGTGATGCCATAGAAGAACCAGTTTTGGTCCCCCAAAGAACCCTTCAGTGAGCAGTTCCTTAAAGAACCATTTTTTCTTAGTGTGAAGAACATTTTAGTAATCCAAGAACCTTTTTCCACTGTAAAGAGTCTTTTGTGGAATGAAAAGTTTCTATGGATGGTAAAGGTTCTTTGTGGAGCCATTGATGCCAATAAAGAACCTTTATTTTTAAGAGTGTAGCTCTTCAAGATTCTCAAATTGACAAAAAACTGATGGCAGAGGAATAAAACTACACTGAAACTATTACGAATCATTATAGTAATTGTATATATTTTATAAACATAATGATAATAATAATAATAATTATTATTATTATTATAAATAAGAAAATGTATAAAATATAAAATCTTACTTTATTTCTCATTTTTGTTTAATTTAACTTGATGTACTACAATGACTACAACTAAAACTGAAATAAAAATTAATAAATACTATATATAATGTTTAAAAACAATAACTAATAAAATGATGAATACTCACACAAACAAAAAAACTATAATAAAAATGATAAAAGCACATAATAAAATGACTAAAATTACAATTAAAACAAAAACTAAAAACCAAAGTTAACAATTTTGTTATTTAAAATAAAAAAAAAAAAAAAAAAACAGCTTTAAACTGCTACTTGCTTCACAAACCACTGCAAAACACAGTACAAATACGTGCCAGTGGACAAATTTGGCGTACAGTAATTTCCTCTGCTTTCGCCGCTCATAGCCATTAATCAACATTTGTGAAGGGCACAGTGTGCTGGGACCCAGAGAGAAAGACTTATCTTGAAGTTGAGCTGAGTAATTGTCTCAAACTTGTGCTTCCATCGCTAACACACAGAGAGCTAATCATACCTTCGATTGCTCTGCATAGCTCTTGAGAGAGGCATGCTGGGAGAGGGTTTGAATGAGAACCAATGGGGAACCTTCTCAAGGAGGCCGGACGCTGCCATGGTTACTATACAGCAGGGACTTGGAGACTGCCGTGTAGCTCCGGTATGGCTAATGACAGGATGTTTAAACACGCCATAGATTTGAAAGGCTGAACTGTGTGAATAAACCGCTCAAAACCGTGCAAAATGCGAGCTGAAAGCTGCGGCCGGGAGGGAGGAGAGGGGGAGTAATTATTGGTATACTTTGGTTGTAATGACTGGAGGTGTCAAAGCTTATTTCCAGATGACAGCACATCACCGGACTCACTAAATACAGCACGGGCCTTTTGCGTTTAATACAAATTAACTCCTCTCAGTAGCTTGTCATGCATTTGAACACATCAGCCTGCCTGGCCATGCATTATTCAACAAGGCAAGGTCAACGGTTGAAAATAAACTTCTTATTTGTGAAAGTGGCTCACTTAGCCAACCAATTCATCATAACATGGTCCTGTAAGCATCAAACAACAGACAGGCTGTTATTCACCGGCACAGGATGACCCACAGAGATCTGTACTGTGCCGCGCTGCTATTTTAACCCCACAAACCCTGGGGGGTCAGCCATGACATCTACAGCACAAATGTATCAGCTTCCCATGCAAATGTACAAGAACAGAGAGAGTGACTCCAGAGAGACAGTCAGAATTACATAGATGACAAAGGAAGTGAGATTACTATGCCCGAATAAGCTTTTTTAAATGTATTTATTTTGATATATTATAAAAACATTAAACAATAGATTAGCCTAATTATTTGTTTTGTAGACAAAAATATGTATGTCACTGTACATTTCTTTTCATTTGGAGCAAATCTAATTTTAGTTTTGTTTTTATGAATAATTTTCTGTTGTCTGACAGTCACTGTAAAAGTCTTAATGAAGCCATATCTAAGAAGAATTTTTAATTAAAGAGAAAAAAAATCAAATGCAACATTATATCAAATTCTTGGTATTTAAAAGAAATTTCTGAAAAAGTCTCAGTTTACCTTATAAATTGAGGTCTTCTTTCCACCAAAATCTGTTGTTCCTTGTAACACCACCAAGCAAAGAACCCATTGCATCACTAAATAAATAAATATGCATGCATGCATGCATGCCTAAGTGAAGCTTGCCATGACAAATGTGTAGGTCTCGCAAGCAAAATATATAGTTGATGGAAAGACATTGAGATGTTGCTGACATTGACACTGCCTGAAGGAAATTTCCTCTTGACTAACTTGTCAACAATGTGTCTCAGACCACCTCCCTCGAGGTTTGAACAATCAGTTTCAAGTATATCATTAATGCATCTTGGTTGAATATAATGTTTTCTAGCTGTCCAATCAGCCCATGATCCAGAAGGGCAATTTAGCAATGGGGTAAATGGGGCCTTAGTGACTGCTTAAGTGTGTTAGATACTGAGATGGGATTTCACATAGTATGAATAAGGAATTAGGAAAACAGGGTTATGGTGTAAACTGCCAAATAGTGCTGATTGCAATTTCACAATCCAATTCCCCATCTTGTTGGCCAGTTCTGAGCACTAGGTTGCAAATGATGCAGCAGACTGTCATGATCTGGCATAATTTGAGAACGTACAGCCTTTCTCCACCACTACAAGCCAGGCATCTGAATAAATTCTAGTGTACAGAAATATAACTTATATATGTCCATGTGTTTTGATATATGTCTGCTCTTCTCCATCATTTGATCAACATTTGATGGATTACTGCTGCCAAAATTGCTAGAAAATGTCTAAGATGTTGTGGTTAGTGAATAAAGTGGAACTGGTGGAACTGTTTAATGAATTTGCCCCCAAATTGTCTATATGGAGAGGGAAATCATAAAAATATATGATTTGTGTCGTGGTGTGTATCTGTCAGTGAGGGCTTGTGCTACACAGATGTGATTGATGTTGAACCAGAGATGTCAAAGATAGAGATATGGAGATTCCTTCTCTACAGCTGCAGTGGAATCATCCCTCAGCTGACAGTGACACTGTCAACTAGGGCTGCACGATTAATCGCATGCGATATTTAACGCGCATCTTATCAGTAAAGCCGGTCTGTAATCAGCGGTAAATCTCCATCACCTGCGTGCTTTCACATTGAGCAGCATTAACTACACAGAGCCGTTGTTCACTGATGAGCAGCGCAAAAAATCGCGCGAATATGAACGTGGTTTAGCGCAGCTCGTCAGTGAACAACGGCTCTGTGTAGTTAATGCTGCTCAATGTGAAAGCACGCAGGTGATGGAGATTTACCGCTGATTACAGAACCGGCTTTCTGACAAGATTCGCGTTAAATATCGCATGCGATTAATCGTGCAGCCCTACTGTCAACACACACACAGACGCACACACACACACATAGTTTTATAGATCAGCTCTCACCTTAAACATCTCAAAGCACAGTCACTGTTCAAACTGCTTCCCTATACAAGTATTGGAAAATGCATATAACTGTATCTCACAGTTTTTAAGCCTTTTTTGAGTAAGAGGTTGTCTGGGAGGAAAATAATCAATGATTAGTGATATTATTATTTCCCATGCAAATTACTCCAGAATGAAAAATAACAGTTTCCAGCTGAAATGAACACTAGAGGCAGTAAAACATCAACAACTTTCAATCCTTTTCACACAAATTATGATTATGGGGCAGACTATTGATTAATAAAGACTTATTTTAATGTGGTGTTCTTGCACAATATTATGTTATGACCTCAAAACACTTATACCACTCATCATTTGTAACCCAAAACATTTTGACATTCGCATTATATAACCAGCTCCATACTGTATGGCTTTTCTGACAATTAGTAAACTTGCTTGGTAGCTCACCTGGTACTGTACTGCATTTGTGATACACAGCACTCAGGTATGAGTCTTGTGAAACACGAGCCACATTTGCATTGTATCTCATGGTTGCTTTTATCACTACAGGTTAGGTTTAGGGTAAGGTCTAGAGTAGATGATATGTTATCTTCAGATGCGATAGAGCATTAACATTTTAGCGTCACTCATTGGACATTTCATTTCCGAACTGCCACAATGCATATAACGACTAACGTTATAAGTGTTGCCAGATTTGTGTTTATCTGTTTGAAATAAAACTGAACAAGCTTTTACCACTAGACATTTCACTTTGAAAGTGTTGCAAAACATACATGACAGGAATGTAATATCATTTTGCAGATATGTTGCCACAGGCACGTATTTCCAATGAGCCTGGGCTGCAAATTGAATACATAAAAAAATAACATGCAACGCATACAGGCCTTTTGTGCACATCCAGAGCCACTATAATGGATTATTTCACTATAACTGAAGCAAATGACTGTCAAACAAACTAGTTTGGAAGCAATTTAAGGCTATTTAAATGATTTAAGGTCACGTTTGTGTTTTCAAACTAGTTTTAAGCAAATAAAGCTCATACAGGGACAGCTGTTCCTGTAAGAGGTTTCAAGCGAAGGAAAGTAACTGGAGCATCAATCGCTGTGTCAGGGGAGCAAGTAGGAGCCGCTGAGGCTCTCTGGGCTCCTGGAATGTGCTTGGCTTGTGCTGCGTATAAAACTCCTATTCCTGGGTGTCTTGTTAGGGCTGCAAACATTCGGTCGGTAGCGAGAGAAACACCTATTTCTCCGTGTTGCATCCCGGGAGGGTAGGACGCTACGCTAAACAAAGCTGAAGGAACAGTGGCGCACGTTATTATTTCACCCCACTAAGCTAATGATGCGTTACCATCGTCAATTCAGCCACACAACCCAGACACTCTGTCAGCACCTACCCTGTGGCAAAACCCGGGCTGCTAACCCACTTTGCCTGTTTGTTGCGCTTTTATTTACACGGTGCACACGTAGGACTCATTACATCTTGTCATCTTGTCGAACATACCCATGTGTTCTGTTCATTCAATAATCTGCAGAAAAACACCTGGAACTTCAAAAACAAAGTCCCTCTCATGGACGTTGACATTCTTCGACTTTGCATTCACAATTAAGATGATTTTATGCACAACTGGGGTCTTTATTTTCAGGTTTACTGTATGTTTCTTTTGTTCTTCTCCTATAGATGTGGGGTGAGTGATCAAAACCTAACTCTACTTCAGCAGAGGTGCTATGTTTTTTCCAATCTCAAAAAAAGTCATAAATAAATATAAATCCAGAAAAAGCAAAAGCAGCATGCCAAAATTGTAAGTCTGTGTGCAAATGTCAGTGCTAGTAATGCTTCCGAACTGGTGCTCTGACGTGACACTGAGTTTATAGGAATGAATGTGCACGCTGTGTCAAGGACAATATTTGTTTCACCTTTTTACAGGTGCCACTCTAAACCGTCCCTGACAAACCAGCCATTTTCCTGAAGCGTTTCAATTTTTCCACTCGACCACTGGCATATACAATAGATGCCAATTTTATAAGCTTAAGCCAAAAATAGTTTTTCACCAGTTTGAGTGTCATTGCTTCCTCTCCCTCTCCAAAATTACTTGGAATGTATTTTGCCCGGAACTAAAATGTGAAACTTTTGAATTTTATTTCACTCCTGCAAAGTGCCTCTTGAAACAGCACTGTGATTGGCTGATGAGGCAGCGCGCCCTTTGATGATGCGTTGACTAATATTGAACTTGGCAGCTCACAGTCGTCCTTGTCAACCTTGAACACCTGAAGACTTCATATCTGCAATATAAAATCAATAGGCTGCTGACAGCACACATCATTTAAAAGGGCTGAAGGTGTTTTTGGACAGGAGATGAAAGTGTTCACACACCAGCACCTGCCCTCCTATTACTAATAAAACTATATATGACTGTCAGCAAGAGATTTGTGATGAATTCAGGAATATTGTGTCTCAATCCCCAACGCAGTGTTTTAAAAGGAGACAAATGTCTGTGGAAAGTGGGAAACCATCGTGATTGAGGTGGCTTTAAGAGTTTGCAGGGTATCTTTATTGAAGCAGCAAGCTTACAGCAACATGTGTGTCCTTGCTGAGAGCACGTTTTAACATGCTCAACCGAAGTCCTAAGAAAGAACCGCTGGCCAAGTCTATTATATCTCACTTTGTACTCGCTCTGTCTGTCTCTGTGTATTTCTCGCTCCTCTCAGGGGAAGATCTGAGCAATTGTCTTTCCCTAAAACTATCTCTATTCAATAGTCTGCAACAATAAACTCCCCACCAACACAGAACTGCACTGTCAGCACTGTGTAAAGACACACAAACACACACACACACACACACACACACACACACACACACACACACACACACACACACACACACAAATACAGGCGCAGCTGTATGCGGAGTATACTTTGAACACTAATAAAAATCGATCAAAAAATAACAGCTCTTTGTTATAAGTCTATATACCGTAAATACATAAAAGCAAAAAGCAACATGTTTCAATGCGTTGCTGTGCTGCATTTCTTGTGTGAGCAGCTCAAAGATTAAATGAAAAGCACTATCACGTTCAGGCACCTATTGCTATGTGTTTCATCTCCCATCAAACTGTCTCCAAAGCAGATGTCTCAATTCAGGTAGCTGGTCACACACATGGAAGCCCAGCTGCCTCATCCTAATCCATTTGATTCACTATATTTGCATGACTAAAAGAGGTGGAGACTGACTCAATCAAAATGAAAGAAACAGGCAAAAATAGAGAGAGAACGAGTTAGGAAAAACTAACTTCCAGACCCATCTGTAATTGTTCCCCTGGCTATGAAAACAAATACATTTGAAATGGTGTTATGGAGCTGCCAGAATAATTATGGTAAAAAGAACCAGAGGAAACCTGAAAATATGTATTTATTTAAGGCTGCTTGGATGGTTGTAGTAATAATAATAATAATAATAACAATAAAAATAATAATAATAATACATGAAAAATGTCTTTTTAACACATGATTTCTACGAAAATCATAATCGTACATCATTCAAACCTGTTACCTGACCAAAGGGAAAGTGTCACAAAAAATAATCCACAGAGTGCTAAGGAGAAAATAAAACTGTGGATGTGAATAAAACCCTGGCTATGGATAAACTGAGTGAATGAAAAGACATGAACGGACATTAGTTCTGGAGTCAGCTTATGAGAGTGATGAAAGAATGAGAAAGTCCAGAGCAAGAATGAGAGAAAACATCAAGGTTAAAGCCTGCTCTTTGTGAGAATAGTTTGCCGAGGCACGGTGTCTGTGGGCTGCGCTGACTGTGTACCCACAGATACATTAATACAGTACTTCAATCTGGAGAAAATCCCTTATCATACATTTTACACACGGGTCAGGGGGCACGATTAACTGCATTTTAAAAATTAATCACATTAAATTAAAATCAAATTAACAGGCCTAAAAATACTGAAAAAAGACTAGAAAATGTAGACCGCAGAGAGCGCTGACACAGTATTTCTAATTAAAAAAACAGACATCCTCAAACGCAAGTCCAGTGCTGAGTCTCGTCTTTTAGGCAGTACATTTAGAAAGCTCAGTTAGAGGTGTACACGGGGAATCCTGAACCATTGTGATGAATTCTTCAGGAAAAAAAAGGCTAAAGAAAGAAAAGACATTTGGCTACTGACCAAACACTGGCAATTAATCCATTACAGTAATGTGCATGTAGACCCCTGAAAATGTGTTTTTTTGGGAATCCCTCATAACTAGTGGGTCACTGTAAAAAGAAAGCTAGTAACTTAAAAGCTGTAAAAAGCAATTACTCCTTTGTAGTGCAAGTAGAAGACATCATAAAAGTATAACTTTAATTGCCATTAATTGCACAAGGGTGACTGCCTCTGCATGCCTAATGTTCTAAGTGCCTGTGGATGTGATTTACGAGCTTTGATTAACTCCGCTCACAGAACACAGAGATTTTACAAGCTTTTAAAGAACTATGGTGTGTAGAAGTCTAAAAAACTGCAGATGTGCAATTGTTGGCAAAAAAAAATATTAATTTATTGTGTATGTAATTTATCAATTTATTTCTTTTCATTTAATTGAATTAATTTCTTGATAGAATAATTAAGTGTACATTAGATTTTAAACTTTCATTAGATAAAGTGCCTTGTAAAATTCGACCAAGTGGAAGATGCTAAACAAAGCTGCCTTTTATATACACACACAAACCTTTACACCTTTTTGTATAACTTTGCTTCATCAATAAACAAGCAATTAAAATGAGGCTTGAGAAAACTGAGAACCGAAATGTCTGGCGACCGAGCATACTGTACATGTTCAGGTCTAGTCTATTTCTTATTTTGTTTGGATGTGTTGCAGGTGTGCGAACTTGATATTAACTTTATTTTTTTCCCCTGAATCTTAGATTACACTTAATTAAAATTGCCATTAAAAACTGTTGTTTTAGCGGGGGGGAAAAAATCAAAAACTTTATCTAATTAAAGCTGATTGGCTGTGAGCTTACATGGTACTCTGGCCATGTGTTAATTTTGCATCATACTGTACAAATGACATTGTGTGTCATTTAAAAATATGAGAGAACACTCAAGATTGGACATAAACTTAACAAGCACATAGGCACCACTTAAAATGAGATTTATTTAAAGTGTAATATTGTAGCTAAATTGTAGAATACTAAATGTGGATGTCAATGTTTTCCACTTTGGGATGAGCTGTTTTTGCAGCTTAGCCTCAATCGACATAGGAGTACATTTTCAGATCTGAAACTTAGTGTATCCTGAAACCAAATTCCTAAAATTACTCTATAAGTTTAAGTTACGAAAGCTATTTATTGAACTCGGCTGAAACAAAAGTGCACTGTACAGGGAATATGGTGGGCTTCCAAACGAGCAACTGCTGTATGCGCACGCACACACACGCACACGCGCACACACACACGCACGCACACACGCACACGCACGCACACACACACACATACATCCTGTATGAGTGACAGTCGAAAGCCCGGCATGAACAGATGTTTATTTAAAAAGTAGCAGCAGGCAGGACATGACAGAGGTCGCTAAAGGCAGGGTCAGCACGAGTCCCTATGAATTATTGACACTCATCATGTCTGAACGAGTGTGAGAGAGGGAACAGCCCTGGAGCGCACTATAAGCACCAAAGACAAACTAAGTCACACAATTTGACACTAACTTTTCAACTAAAATGTGGCCCAGTTCTACACGAGGAAAGGATAACGACTGGCTATGAAAAATCAACATTATGTCTTTTTTTGTTTGACAGCAGGACGATGACATACTAGGAAAACAAAAATCAACAACAATAATAATAAAAACAAAAAACAAATACTGTATGTCTTCAAGGTTTTGTACGAAATGAGTGCTCACCTCTTTTCTCTCATTTCCTCTCAGACTGCGCTTAATGGTCAGACTGCTGTGTTGACAAACAGAGATGCATTTCTGTAATGAACAAATAAAGAGAGGAAAACAATTATTCAATAGTACAAAAGAAGCAGAAGAAGAAAAATAAGTAAATTAGTGTGATTTATAATTTAAAAAATTGCAAAAAACTTGTAATTAATCATCTTTGCTGACCCAAACAAAGTCCTTTAATACTGATGGTTTTTCAAACTATCAAAGCAATTCAAGCTCAAGCAGCACCTCCGTGTTTTTGTGAATCCAAAGTCAATGCAGACCCATCTGCTATTACATTTCGTTTTTATATTTTTAAAAACATGCCACTTAAATGAGAGACAATGAAATACAAATATGCTCAATAGCTAAATGCATAATTTCCAAAATAATTAAAACAAATCAAAACAACCATATTCCAGTGCACACTCAAGTGCTGATAATATTTCGCATCTACTAAGCATCTAATTTCTATCATACTGCAAGAGTGTTAATAGTAAAACATGTTGATGCTTATTATATTCAGAAGTACTCTTTAATGTTCTTGAAAGCAAATAAAATGTACATGTAAGAAATTGATTTTAAAAATGCTGATTGAAATAATGTATTGTCTTCTAAAGCAACTAAAGCAATTTCATCTGCAACAATAATTGAATGCCTTTTAGTTTTATTTTATACATTTATGGGATATTCTTAGCAAATATGCATGTACTGCATGCTAATTTGATTAATTATGCAACACATCATATAATTATTTGATTCCATTTTTTAACTGATTGGCTACTCTAGTAAATACGATACGTGAACAGAACAGCAAGATACAGAATAGAAACAGAAATAGGGAAGTAAAAAAAAAGAAAAGAAAAGAAAAAAACTCAACTGGGCACACGGATAGCAGATGTTAGCTGTTTGCAAAAGCAAATAAAAACAGCCGGCCCGCTTCAGCAAGATGTAATCTGATCCATTACTGTCCTATCTTTAAAAAAACAAAAAAAAAACAAAAAGAAACGCACACATACACACAGTTTCAGCATAATCTCAGAGGAGTGGAAAAAAAAATGCAGGCACTCTGAGCAACCAGAAACCTGTTTGTTCATAAATCGCAGCAGATTACACCTAAGAGGAGAACAAAGTTTTGATACCGCAACTTCAAATAAGTGGCTGCAGCTTACGGTCTCAAATAAAAGCACGGGTGATGATTGACTCGCTGTAAAACACAGATTTGATTGGTGCCCTTTAGGATGGGTCTGAGTGCACTTTCTATCTCTCTCTCGCTGTCTGTCCGACTCCAATGCAGACACTTCACCTCCTCTATATTAAACCACTAGACAAGGCACACAGGGTCCCAAACTCATTTCAAATGGTATTGATCCCTTCCACAAATAAGAACCCACACCACAATTTATTTGCGTCCCCTCAGGTATCATCTGTTTAAACATTTTCCTGAATCAATCAGTGTGGGCTCTCCAGGGGGACGCCGTCTCGCACCAGTCTGGTTATTATCCCCTGCTGATGAAAGATGCGCCCGTCTGCACAGGTCTGGGAACAGCTTTTAGGAAGTTATACACAAAACATGCCTCTTTTGGGACTTTTACAGCAATTTGATTCTCCGGGTTATCTAGAACAGACCCAACCTTTTCTGTCTTTTTTTTTAAGGGTACAACTACGATAAATTTCACTTATTTCCTACCATAAAAAAGTTACTTTGTAAAGGAGTTAGTTTGGATTATAAATCTGATTTGGGTCATTTGGCAGAATTCTCCAAACATGAGACTCGTATTTTCCAAAATAATTAAAACAAATCTTCTCTTTCTACGACAACCATACTCCACACTCAAGTGCTGATGGCATTTCATACTGAGCATCTCATTTCTTGTAGCATGCTGCTACAAGAATGTAAATAGTAAAACTTGTTAACGCTTATTATATTCAGAAGTACTCTTTAATGTAGTTCCTAAATGCAAATAAAATATGAGTAAGAGAAAAGAGGGAATGATTGGCTTTTATCTATATATAGTGAAGCACTGTGATTATTGAAAATTGTCTAATTTTTTCCTCCATCATAAAATAAGTCCATTTAAAGTGCTGCATATTCTTTAAAATATTTAAAGACCTGATTCATAATTGTCTGATAAGTGAATAAAACCTTATTATAAAATATTGTGTTAATAATAATAATAATACATTTGATAATTACTCATAATAAAATGATTAAGATAAAAAAATAAAAATTCTTTCTTTTTTACATTTAAAGTCAATGTGGCTGTGGTAAAAGCTTGTATATACTTGTAAATAAAAATGCATGTCCAAAGTTTCTAATCAGGACACACACTTACAATGTCACCTCAACTTTTTCTGCAGAAATTCATAACTTACATAATGTACATCTTGTTTGTGAAATAAGCAGCCTCACAGCAAAGAAGAGATGCAACAAGAGCATAAAATAAATTGCGAGGCAGTCAGAGTGTTTTCCTCTACTACTTTCAGTCATCGTCAATATGCAGTGCCAACATACTGGAATAGTGGAAGAGTAGAGTGCACTTCAACAAAATCAACTTCATTAGAAATAGAGGCAAACAGAAATGTTTATGTTAGTTTACAAAATTGAAACAAATAAACATGCAAAATAAAACACCATAAGTGAAGCAAACAAACTATACATAGACAAGAAGAAGATAAGTTAAACTGTTTCTCATCATCCCTTAAAATATAAAAGATATGTAGGCACTTAAAATAATATGGATTAAGTGATTCTTACCCTGAATCTATTTGCTACAATTCATATTTAAATTGCAAAAGAATACATGTGGACCCAGAGATAGTCCACCTGATTTATAATCATGTTTTTAATTATTATAACAGTCCTAGAACATCTACTCTTCATCCAACATTTATTTTAGTCTCTGTTAAATGTGTATAAAATGTTGTGGAGCAGCCGGGACGTCTAACGTAAAGATGGGCAATTGTGGGACACACCATGACTAACAGCTTCCTTATCGCTAATCTCATCCCTGTGCTTGTCGCTTGTATGTTTGTTGCTCTTCTGCCTGGACCAGATGTGCCTGTTTAGAAACTGTGACG
>NW_015537973.1:1723605-1730774 GCF_001515605.1 Sinocyclocheilus anshuiensis | reverse complement strand
GAAAGAGGAGTTTGGAGCGCTGAAGCTATTGTTAGGAAATTCACTCTGAATCGCACCAGGAGCGGACAATTGAGTGGAACCCAGATTTTATTTAGAGACCGGTTTAGGATGCACTCATCACAGCCCGAAAAAAAAAAAATCTCTCTGCTAAAGTAATATAAACACTAGAACACACACAAGCACAAACATAGAACAAAAAGCATACTAGGACCACTATATGCTTTTAGAGAATGTTTTAAAGATGATATTAAAAGAGTTTCTTGTGAAGTGTTATATTAATTAATTTATAGACATTGAAAAATGGCAAGAATAACCTTTTGCTGATTAATGGAGCTATTGATTAATGGAGGCACTTAAGGCACTCACCACATGTAAAACTGTTTCCCCAGAAAAAATGCACTTCTAGGGCTGAATTTACTGAATGACGTATATAACACCTTTAATTATTAATGTAACTGAGAAAAAAAAAAACATACTGAGGGCAATTATATATATGGTGTTTTATTATTATTATTATTAGTTAATTTTCAATGTGTTTTATGCATACCACAGATTGTATTGTTTTACCCTTTGTACTAGACTTTAAAACTGAAAAATAAATAAAAACCTACCATAAAAATATAGATTACTACATTTAAATAATAAGAAGAATTATAACATAAAAGTGAAATAATCATAAATTCAATATATATTGTGTGGAAATAATTTACTAATTTGAAGACAAATCTAGCCCCAAATTTTGTAACTTTTGCAAATAAATGATTATTTTTATTATTATTATTATTATTATTATTATTGATAATAATAGCAAGACAAACAATTTTTTAATTCCAAAAATGTTTAAAATGAATTTTATTATCATTATTATCATTTGTTAATTTTCATTGTCTTTTATGCATACCGCGCAGATTGTATTGTTTTACCCTTAGTCCTAGACTTTAAGATTTAAAAATAAATAAAAACATAAAATTATAGATTACTACATTTAAATACTAAGGTTTATAACATACAAGTGAAATAATCATAAATTCAATATATATTGTGTGAAAATAATTTACTAATTTGTAGACAAATCTAGCCCCAAATTGTATAAATTTTGCTAAATAAATGAATACATAATAATAATAATAATAATAATAATAATAATCTAATCTAATAATATAACTGTGTATGCTTAATTAATATACATTATATAAAATGCTTTATTAAATTAGCTTTAGCAAGACAAAGATTTTTTATTCCAAAAATATTCAAAATTGAATCATTCAATTCATCTTAGGTGGTTGTAAAAAGCTACAGAGTAATAATAATAACAATTATAATAAAATAGTTGTCAACCTACTTGTACTACATCTGCAATTGATAAAAGTCATCATCAACAGCAGCACTAAAGCATAAACTCAAATCCTGCATATTTTCAGCATCTGTCTGGGAAGACATTATGGTAACTAGCCTCTGAATAGAACATTTGCTGTGAGCATTACGCTACAGAGACAGCCGCGTGTTGAGGGGGTATTCATATCCACCGAACACAGAGGCTAAAATCCTGTGGTTGTGAGGGCAAGTGCTGCCAGCGGCGGGAAAGAGAAAAGGATGTGACACGAGCCACCTCCCTCATGAACACTGCAAGTCTTTTCAAGTCAGCAGTTCAAATATTCATGACTGCGCTCATGTAGCGCTTTTTAACCTTCTCCTGACCCCATTTAAGCATTAGATGCTTCTTGGAAAGTTCTGTGGGCCAGAAGGAGGCAAAACAGATTTGAGTCGTCATGACAGTTGTACACTTTCTTTCTTTTTTTTCCTCACTCCCCATTAACCTACAGGATCAGGATTTTGATGTGAAGACACTGTTATTTGTGTAAATGCACATATGTGATTTGTATAATTAGTCATGGAACATTTCGAGCAACTGGTGAATAAAAATATTTTCACTTTTGTAATGAAACATGCAGTTTGTGCTGGAGGAGAAGATGATGAAGATGTTGACAGAAGTATTCTGCATAAACTGGGAGGGTGCCAGATATCTCAAACAATGATTTTTGCTGAAGGGACACATCGTCAGAGAGAAGCATCTTATTTCATAACAAAGCCCTAATTATGACTGGTGTTGCATTGCCAAAAAAATCAATAGTTTATGTGCAGAGACAGGACACAAGGAAAAGCCTACTCGTGACTGGCTCATGGAAACAAAAATGCACACAAAATGTTTTAATGTCTCTGCATGACCTAGGGTTGTAAACGGAGTCAAAAGTACGGCACTTTTTTTTTCATGTCAAACTATTTGGAGTTTAAAAAGAAAAAATGGACTATCCCATAATATCCATGACCTTTCCAGTCGTCCATGACTACTCAATACGTTAATATATTTCCCTCTTTATATCATACCATTCCATAGAGTTTTCATTTGTAGGTCAGGTATAAATTAAAATATATAAACGGTTATTCTTGTTAGTGAACACATGTCTTCAATAAGACCCTGAGCTTGTGGGTCATGAAGAAGAACATATTGAAGATGAAATATTTTTGAGCAGAGTAAAGATAGAAAAAAAAATAAAAAGTAGGCCTACATTAAGGCATGACACTACGGGCAAAACCTGTTTCTTTTTTAATGCATTGGTCTGTTTTGAAATTTTTGGTTGTTTTGTTCCCATGAAATTCCATCTTTAAGACTAGTGAAAAGAAAACATAAATACACATTTAAGTGTTTGCGTCTTTAGATTTTAATTACAAAACTCTCACATTCTCAAAATAAATTTTTTCCTCATGCACCGAGCCAGAAATCTCCACTTCAGTATATTTTCTTAACTTTATATAACTTTATATAAACAGTATTTTCTGATTTATGGAATTATAAAAACATATATACCTTATGTAAACACATTTAACTCTAAAATGTCAACAAAATTAAAAACAAGCAAAAATAAACATGGTTTATTTTCAGATTTCGGTTCTGGAATTTTTTGGCAAATCAGTATGTATTTAATTAGATAATGCACATTTTCATATTTAAACAAAATTTTATAAAACATATAATACTAAATAATTTTCTTAATGTATACGGCAAATAATCACCTGGAAAAGCATGGTGATATCTATTAGCTATTTTTTCCCCTATTCACCTACGGTTTCTTACCTTAACTAAGGATTTCTTAGTTAATATTAAAAAGTTGATTTAATATTAATAATACCAAAAACATCTTAAGTTCTAAATGTCTAAATAAATAAATATTTATATTAAAAATAAAATAAAACAAAATGAAATTAAAAAAATAAAAACACTGCTATTCTTGGTATATGCTCAGCAAGAGGATTTCATAGTCCAGGTTTCATTTCAATGGAGCCTCCACAGAAACAACAGGGCAACTACAACTTCGGTAAAACCGGAGAATTGACAGAGTTTTGCAAATATGTTTGCAAAGTAATGCTCAGACTGATTTGAGTGGACACGTAAAGACAGACAGGACAGGACACTAGCGGTTCCCCAAGGGGACTGAGAGTGCTAACTCCGGTGGCTTATTGCTGAAGACTAGCTTCACTCCTGATTTTAATATATGTATAAATATGCACTACTGGAAGCATCTGGATGGAGTGAGAGGCTACAGGGACATGTCAGCAAGAGAGTGGCCTTACTTCAGTCACACACCAGAAAACATGTGTGCCCCCTCACATACACACACATACAGAGAGCAACACACACACACACACACACACACACACACACACACGCACACACACACACACACACACATTCGCATATCATCCCTGTCATGACTACATATGCATGACAGAAACCTTTCAGGAACTGCATCCAAAGAGTTCTCCGTCGAGTTAACCCTCAGCAATTGTGTGACTGGGTTCAACTCTGGAAGTAAGTAGGGATTGGGGTAGAAAAAAAAAAAAAACTGACAGCCAATTCTGACAGCCAATTGCTCTGTATGGAAATTCCCCTCCACCTCCTGACAACTTTCCTTGCCTCACTTTTTTGGCAGAAACTCCCAGAACTGGAGATGTATTTACTGACTTGCTGGTACCGAGTCACTTAGGCTTCTGAGGAAGAGGAATGCAAATCCATAATTTAACAGTATGGTGAAGGTGTCAGGGAAACTGACTCACCGTTTGTAGCACAAGCTGAACTTTCGCTTTCTCAAGCACAGGTGACATTGCTGTGAAAGGGTGAGGGTGGCTTTCCAAGCCTTTCAGATGAAGAGGACCAACAGACATGACTCAACCCTTCAGGGTCAAATACAGGGCATCCACCAGCCCCCAGAGGGGAAAAAAAAAAAAAACATCACTCTGCAGTCATGAGAAATGGCATCTTCCAAAAGAGTGTCTGCTCAGAAGACAGATTTGGCATTTGAAATCATTCTTGCCAACTGAGAAATAAATGGTGCAGTAAAATGCTAAGTTGTGTCGTATTTAAAGAAACTAAATAACTAACTATTCATCATGATCACCACTTCTTTCTTTCTTTTTTTCTTTTTACACACACAAAATACACACCATATATATTTTAACCCGACTTAGACATTACATGATGGTAAAAAATGGTAACTTGCATTTAAAATGTATATACATTATTTATTTAATTTGGTGTGTAGCAGTTTATTTAGATGATTACGATAACAACAACAACAACAACAGTAATAATAATAATAATACTAATAATAATTTGACAAACAATATTAATTTTATATGTCTATGAAACCTATTAACTTATTCATTTAGTTGTTACCATTTGAAGAACAATTCTTAGGTTAGCATTTAGAGGTCAAAACAGTCTAAACAAAGCCCAGTTGGCACACAATAATTTTTGCACACTGATCTTACTTAAACTTGCTTTTAAAATCTATTAATCTGTCGATTTCAAAATCTAATGTAAATACTGTTTTCTTGCTTTTAGCAACACACACACACACACACACACACACACACACACACGCACACACACACACACACACACATTCGCATATCATCCCTGTCATGACTACATATGCATGACAGAAACCTTTCAGGAACTGCATCCAAAGAGTTCTCCGTCGAGTTAACCCTCAGCAATTGTGTGACTGGGTTCAACTCTGGAAGTAAGTAGGGATTGGGGTAGAAAAAAAAAAAAAACTGACAGCCAATTCTGACAGCCAATTGCTCTGTATGGAAATTCACCTCCACCTCCTGACAACTTTCCTTGCCTCACTTTTTTGGCAGAAACTCCCAGAACTGGAGATGTATTTACTGACTTGCTGGTACCGAGTCACTTAGGCTTCTGAGGAAGAGGAATGCAAATCCATAATTTAACAGTATGGTGAAGGTGTCAGGGAAACTGACTCACCGTTTGTAGCACAAGCTGAACTTTCACTTTCTTGAGCACAGGTGACATTGCTGTGGAAGAGAGGCTTTCCAAGCCTTTCAGATGAAGAGGACCAACAGACATGACTCAACCCTTCAGGGTCAAATACAGGGCATCCACCAGCCCCCAGAGGGGAAAAAAAAAAAAAACATCACTCTGCAGTCATGAGAAATGGCATCTTCCAAAAGAGTGTCTGCTCAGAAGACAGATTTGGCATTTGAAATCATTCTTGCCAACTGAGAAATAAATGGTGCAGTAAAATGCTAAGTTGTGTCGTATTTAAAGAAACTAAATAACTAACTATTCATCATGATCACCACTTCTTTCTTTCTTTCTTTCTTAGCCAACAATGCATAGACTTAGACTTTACATGATGGTAAAAAATGGCAACCTGCATTTTAAATTATTATTATTATTATTATTAATAATAATTAACATTTATTCTTATTCTTATTATTGTTGTTGTTTTATTTTTATATTTTTTGTTTGTAGCAAATGTATTTACAGTAGTTGACCCAAACCCCAACAACAACAACAACAAATAATAATAATAACAATAATAATATTAATAATATCAATAATAATAATAGTTATTATTATTATTGTTATTTAACATTTGTTATTATTATTATTATTATTATTGTTATTATTATTATTATGTAACATTTATTATCAGTATATTATTATTATTATTGTATAATTGTTGTTTTATTTTGTATTTTTTTGTGTGTAGCAGTGTATTTAGTTGACCCTAACCCTATATAACAACAACAACAACAAATAATAATAATAATAATAATAATAATAATAATAATGTGACTTAAATATATTAATTTAGATGTCTATAAAACCTATTAATTTATTCATTTAATTGTTACTATTTGAAGAAAAATTCTTAGCTTAACATTTAGCAGGTAAAGGTCAAAACAAAGTCCAAATGGCACACAATGAGTTTTGCACACTGATTTTACTTAAACTGGCTTTCAAAATCTATTAATCTCTCAATTTCACTAAATCTAGGTGTGCCATATGGGGTTTGTTCAAACTGTTTATGACCTTTACCCAACAAAAGAACCCCATTTAATGCATTTACATGACATTGTCAGGTTATTAATCATAATCGGTGTCAGTTTGTGCATGTGAACTTACTCATAATGCTTGAAAGATCTGTAGAATATGTCGTTTAAAAGACTACACTGTGCACTCAAGATAGCTGGGTCACAGACATGGCAAGGTTCAACCAAATGCGCGCGCGCGCGCACACACACACACCTCAATTATGAATGGACCTCTTGATTGAGGTGGGTTCCTTTCCACTCATCCCTCCCTCTCCCTTTTTTTATTCCTCTAAACGAACAGGCGCCACTGCTCCTGCCGTCAGAGAACAACTGAATGCATGTTGAAAGGGTTTAGAGAATTATGGGATGAGAAAAGGCATTAGACGCGACGGGTGGTGGTAATTTTCCTTTCGTGATGCTTTGGTCAAAATGTGAAATGAAGATGTCGGTGAATAAGTGAAACCACCAGAACAATTTCTTGAGAGGAACAAATGTAGCTGCACTTTGCTTAGTTTCCTGAAAACTGTTGATGTACTTCCTTCTGCAATGAGTGGAGAGATAACATTATGAAGAAACTAAATTGTTTAATTTTCATTTGCGTATATTGTGTCAATATTGTCAACACATAAGTGTTGACAATATTGATATTCAAAAGTGGTCTGATCTTTTCGTTCTTAATGCTGCTACTATTAGCATAACAGGACATGTAATTGATTAACTTATATATATATATATATATATATATATACAGTGGGTACGGAAAGTAT
>NW_015537973.1:1721310-1723072 GCF_001515605.1 Sinocyclocheilus anshuiensis | reverse complement strand
GGAGAATTTTTTTTTTTTTTTTTTTTTTTATCTTCAAAAACATGGAACAACAAACTGATTTAGATCTGGATTCAGTTAATACATTTTCATTTTATATTGCATTTACATTTTGATTGGATAAAACTGTTTAGAATACAGTTTTAAATACATTTTTAAAATGTATTTCTTTTAAAGAGATTGTGTAGCTTTTGGCTGTGTGGTGAGAAATGGCAATCAAACCTTAATATTACAGCAACATGTATCTCTAGAGGTCTTGTCAAAGAGCAATTTCTATCATCTTTAAAAAGTGTTGACTCTATGTTCTGGAGAAAGTGATTAAACGTACAAAGGATATTGAACTTATGGAAGAATCTCTGCATTGTTGTCCACAAAAAAAGTCTGTTATCAATTAATTCAGTGTTAATGAACACCGGGAAAATTGAGAACACTACTTTACAGTATTCTATTCAGCGGTTCTTTTCCATCAAAGACAAACAGCTGCTTTTAATCTGAGAAGCAAGAAAAATGTCTCATATTTTGCATATGCCGCTTAAGAGGGTTGTACTTTCAAAGACTTACAGAAATTGCTTTGATTCTGGAAAAAAAAAGAAAAAAAAATCTCATATTCACTTTTTGTGGCCAGTGTTGGAACATCATTTAGATTAAAAAATAAATAAATAAATAAACGTTCTCCTGGACTTTACATTCAAAACAAGATAAATACTTGCAAACAAATTACAAAGTCAAGACACCTACCAAATCTAGGCAGTTATTTCAACCTGTGCCAAATCTCCACTTTAGAAGTCTCTCTAAAGTCTAGTACACACTAATTAATCCGCACACTTCTCCAGACCATCTTAATCAATCCACAGACTACTTCTGCATCTAAGTGACCCATACTTCTGATTGCAAATCTCCCATAATGAAGAGTGCAGATGTAGTCCTTATAAAGCTTAATGAACACAGCTGACTTAGGCTTAATTGTGATTTATTGTTTCGCCTCCTTCCTCCGGCCCTGGGGATAATTGTGGAAGTAGAAATTAATGGGGTCAATTGGTCTATTTTTGTTGCGCTAATTTGCCTGCGTCAAAGACTACATTAACCTGTAAGTCTTACTATCTCAGGTGCCTCTGCGCTCTCCCGACGGAACACATCTCGGGATGGAGAGCCTCAAATCAGAACCTCACAGAAACCAGGATAAGACGGACTTCATTGACACCTAGCTCGCCATGGAGCTTGTTGAAAGAGAGTTTGTAGAAATTCTGCTGAGACATGGCTTAGAATTCTGAATTACTAATCATCTCTCATACTGTACGCACGAGTGGTCTCAGTATGAATATGATCCTAGCTGAGCCTGTTTGATTTGGCCTGAGTGGAGTGGCTCTGAATAGTGACAATCCAACAGATATTTTATACAGCAATTGCAGTGGAGTAACTGAAGAATTTTAAAATAATTCTAAAACAACATGACATCAAGGTCATCAGATAATACTGTGCGTTTTGTTACAAGTACACTTGAAAATACACCTACCATTAAGACCACAATCAGGCTCTGGTTGTGTCTTGAGCTCTTTCAAGCCAAGTGCAAATATTTTGGCTAAATGTAAACAAGATTTTGAGCAGAAATAATGCATTTCTATGAATCAGTAATTAAATGGAAGCAATGTGAAACATATTATTTTTAATAAACATTTAATTTTTTATCCATCAAATATTTACAAGAACCTATTATTTCTTCACATCTTGACAAGCATTAATCATGCATGTTTAAAAAATAAAAAAA
>NW_015537973.1:1717249-1721260 GCF_001515605.1 Sinocyclocheilus anshuiensis | reverse complement strand
AATATATATATATATATATATATATATATATATATAATATAGTCATTCAGTCATCTCAGTCATTCAATCTTACATATTCAGCAAATATGTTTTTGCTACTGGCCTTCAGTGATTTAATGTCTCTACACAGAAACAGCAAATTATTTATGAAATGTGATGCATACATGTGAAAGTTTGACAAAAATAAAGTAATTTATTTATTTATTAATAAGCTCTTAGTCATCAACTCATAAAAGAGCACAGAATGAAACAGTTACACTGTAATGGCAAATTTAGTAAAATAATTAACAGGATGTAACTTTCAATAAGTTTTTCTTTGCAGCAGTAAATGTTACTGGTCTGACTTCAAATGTGAAATCATGTGTTTCAGAATAGTCAGAACTGCTACAGAACAGACAGGTATTTGAATTTGGTATGAAAGGGCCTTAAAGGATTGACTTTCAACACGTCGCATGAGTACCCATCTATTATATTGCAGAAGTTAAAACACATTGCCTAATTCCTTGCATGAGGGATTTTGGCCTATAGATCAAATATTCAGGTGACGCAGCTCTCACATGAGGCCTTGAGGTGAAAGGCCTGCAGACTAATGGAGATAAATCTGGAATACAAAGCTGTGTAGAAGGGGCTCTTTGCTTTATTCTAGCTTAACCCTGGAACACAGACTGGAGTCTGCTTAATGTCAGCTCTGTGGACCGAGCACTGGGTATTAACTACGGCCTTGCTATAAGAGAAGAAAGCAAACAGCAGACAGGAGAGTGTCACAGCCATAGACACCGGGTGATTAACTATTATTCTGTGTATGTGTGTCAATGAGAAACAGAAAGAATAAGGAAGGAGATTATCAACCACTGACTAGCTGTCACCTCATATTTACAGCTAAAATCATATAAGTCATACTCATTAGTATCTGTAGATATTTGTATAGTGGGCTTTAGTACATGCAGATTTTTGTGTGTTTGCATAGATATTTTAAAATAAAAACATACTGAGCATCGGAAATGTAAATGCTTTTACATTTGTTAGAAATGTTAAAATGTTTACAAATATTTTGAGGTAATAGTCCTATATTTTTAGGTTTATTGTATTGCATTTATAATGCATTTCATTTAGTAAATAAATTAGATATATTTTATAGATACAATTTTTTCATCATTGGTCAGAGGAATTTGTCCCAAAGTTGCATAATAATATAATATAATATAATATAATATAATATAATATAATATATGTTACTGGTCTGACTTCAAATGTGAAATCATGTGTTTCAGAATAGTCAGAACTGCTACAGAACAGACAGGTATTTGAATTTGGTATGAAAGGGCCTTAAAGGATTGACTTTCAACACGTCGCATGAGTACCCATCTATTATATTGCAGAAGTTAAAACACATTGCCTAATTCCTTGCATGAGGGATTTTGGCCTATAGATCAAATATTCAGGTGACGCAGCTCTCACATGAGGCCTTGAGGTGAAAGGCCTGCAGACTAATGGAGATAAATCTGGAATACAAAGCTGTGTAGAAGGGGCTCTTTGCTTTATTCTAGCTTAACCCTGGAACACAGACTGGAGTCTGCTTAATGTCAGCTCTGTGGACCGAGCACTGGGTATTAACTACGGCCTTGCTATAAGAGAAGAAAGCAAACAGCAGACAGGAGAGTGTCACAGCCATAGACACCGGGTGATTAACTATTATTCTGTGTATGTGTGTCAATGAGAAACAGAAAGAATAAGGAAGGAGATTATCAACCACTGACTAGCTGTCACCTCATATTTACAGCTAAAATCATATAAGTCATACTCATTAGTATCTGTAGATATTTGTATAGTGGGCTTTAGTACATGCAGATTTTTGTGTGTTTGCATAGATATTTTAAAATAAAAACATACTGAGCATCGGAAATGTAAATGCTTTTACATTTGTTAGAAATGTTAAAATGTTTACAAATATTTTGAGGTAATAGTCCTATATTTTTAGGTTTATTGTATTGCATTTATAATGCATTTCATTTAGTAAATAAATTAGATATATTTTATAGATACAATTTTTTCATCATTGGTCAGAGGAATTTGTCCCAAAGTTGCATAATAATATAATATAATATAATATAATATAATATAATATAATATATGTAAAAATATAATGAAAACATTTTAATTGCTGTCAATATGTTGTTTTTTCCAAACATAAAACATTTACATACTGTATGTACATTGTGTATATTTTTTAATAAGCAAATTTTAATGAAAATGAAAGAGATTACCCTGTAAAAATACAGTAAAAAAAAAAAAAAAAAAGAGACAATGCTACAGACTGGCTGTCATTTAATTTTTACAGTTAAAGCGTACAAATCCACACACAAAAAGTACAGTGTGTAATACTTGTGTTTGTAAAAGTATTTCAGAGAATATTGGAGCCTGTGTCAAAATAACTATTACTGTTGAGAAGGCGGATATGAGATGTTCAGTGGGGCTCCTAAAACAGCACCTCTCTGGGGGCAAATGACACTGGGGGGTCTGCACTCTACCATCCCACCACAAGCACACACACACACACACACACACTGGTATGATACATGACCCCGCTCTGACGCTCCTTATGGAGCGGTGCAGATGAGAAGAGGCAATCTAGAGAAAACATACTCACACATACACACACACACACAACACGCACACTCTCTCGTTCGGGGCTCTACAAACTCCTGACGTTGATTTGAAATAAATGGAGACTGATGATCAGTCGATGACAATTCCCGTAATCATTAAGCGGGGAGCGATTCATCAGGGGAGCGGAATCGGAGGCCTCTGTGTCACATTTATCCTGCTGGAGAGAAGTGCCGTGCAAGCTGCACTTTTTAAAAGGATTGATTACAATCCAGCT
Organism: Sinocyclocheilus anshuiensis; assembly: GCF_001515605.1. Classification (NCBI taxonomy): domain Eukaryota; kingdom Metazoa; phylum Chordata; class Actinopteri; order Cypriniformes; family Cyprinidae; genus Sinocyclocheilus; species Sinocyclocheilus anshuiensis. The sequence continues at coordinate 1,718,379 of NW_015537973.1, read as the reverse complement.
GCTGGGTTGTTTTTCTTTTTCCCCACACTCCTAAATGTGGGATAATCAGGTATTTAGCCCAAAAAAGGCCCGGGAAGCGGGAGGAGAGGGAGCTTTGCAATCTAATTTCCCCACAGCCAACTCTTACTCCCTGTGCTGATGACTGTCTGGGGGATGTAATGATGCAGAAGACGCTCTGTCATATTAGACAGGAGGGATAAGGAAAAAAAAGCTTCTTCCAAAGCACTTTGCTATAAAAATAGCTTACGACCTCATGAACTTGGTTCTCCCTTAAAGGGCCAATTAGAATTAAAGTGCTGAATGGACAAATTAATAGGTGAGGGTGTGGTTACTTTGCATGCTATTTGTGCATTCACATATTGCAATGAATTATCCTATTTGGTCAGGATGCTTTGTTAATCTTGTGTAATGTATTTAAAACAATTGATGTTGTTGTTCTCTTCCTTGTCATCATTCTAATTATTATGCAAGTATGAATTCAGAATGTTACATACATATATTACCACTAAAATAAATCACTGTAATTGTTGCAATGACAACCAGTAGCAACTTTACTTAGATGGCAGGAGATTAAGAAATAATGTAAGAAGTTGTAAGAATAATGTAAGAAATAATTAGCAATTTCAAGTCAGATATTTCACTCAAATGTAGAATCAAATCTTGATATTATCTTGATTATTCCATCTTGCATGAATACATATCTGCACTTATTTGCTCATCTAGTGTGTAACACATTATTACAATTGGCCATTATTTTGTGAAAAGTATATATGCAAGGCACATTTGTACTTTTTTACTGTTACCTTTCCTTATGCATGCAATTGTGTATATATTTCCATTTACTATTATTATTATTATTATTATTAACCATTAAACATGATTGAAATAAATTACTATTACTATGCAGTATTAATATTACCTGACTATAAAAATAACACAATTTTGTAACTGTAACTTATGTCAAAACCAGTTAGATTTGATAATTTTCCTAAATAGTTTCCTCTAAGAAGGGACATTTAATCATTAAGACAAGGAGCATATTGTGACTGTTTTCAACTTTGAAACTGTGAAAACACAGCAGGGGATGATTTGAAGTAATATGTGATTTCATTCTTTTTTTTTTTTTTTTT
>NW_015537973.1:1693710-1716995 GCF_001515605.1 Sinocyclocheilus anshuiensis | reverse complement strand
TGTTTTCTTTTTTTTTTTTTTTTTTTTGTAATTGAGCTATTAGCCCCTCCCAGGACCTTCTAGAAGTCACTAATTGAAACCAGATGATCAAGTGAGGCAACGGAGGTGAAATTGTTCTCAAATGTAAGGTGTAAAACTAAATAAAAGAAAACAGCTGTAATCTTGATCAAGCATAACATAACATAACATAACATAACATAAACACCCTAGTGTTGATGTTAAAACATAGAATGTGCACTCTGAGAGGAAAAATGAAGCATGACAGATAAAGCAAATGATTAGATTTCACAATATATTTCTTCGCCTCTGCTTTTCTTTCCAAAAAAAAAAGGTGAGGGTGTGGGGTGTGGATGGGGGGACTCAGACGACTGCTCTTACAGGGTTTTTAATTCAATAAATATTAATTGCCATGTCAAGACATCTGCACACAGATGAATTATTTAATGATAGACACTCTGTCTATTTGAAATATGACACTCTGAAGGCACTTTATGCAAACAGTCTGGGTTGCAGGACTTGGGAAAAATGTCAGAGCAGAACACGGAGTTCAAACGTAGTTCACTGTCATTAATGTTGCAGTGTAAAAGCAACTCAATGTGACGAAAAAACACGCGCGCACAGGAAAAAAAAAAGGGCTTGGGAAAGCGATGAGGGCCCCGAGTACAAGAGAAAAGACTTTCTCCCACAGCAGAAGTAGAATTTTAATGGCTTTTGTGCTAAAGCATTTACAGGAACTTGAGCATCAGAATACCTACTGATGTGGGCAAGCAGTCGGACAGACCATCTATTCCATCAAGTTAGTCAAAAAGCCCTGAGCGAGTTTTTGTCTGAACACAGCCTCCCGGCTATCATAAACCCTAAAGAAAACAATGCTTTTTGCTGACAGAACATCATATTTCACATTTCATTACGGCGAAGAGACAAGAAAGAGAGGGAGAAACTACAATTACATTTCTGTGTGGAACAGGGCAAACAGTTCTGGGGCTGGATACCTTTGACACAAGCAAAATGATTATAATTAACAAGACTGATGATAATGATGATAGGCGAGAGCTATTGCCTGTGATGGGGCAGACAGATTGGACAAGCCTTCAAAGCAATATTTACCTGGTCTTTTTTATCTTGCATAAGGCATGAGAAAAATGAATATTCAAGTATTCGCTTTTAATGATAGACACTCTGTCTATTTGAAATATGACACTCTGAAGGCACTTTATGCAAACAGTCTGGGTTGCAGGACTTGGGAAAAATGTCAGAGCAGAACACGGAGTTCAAACGTAGTTCACTGTCATTAATGTTGCAGTGTAAAAGCAACTCAATGTGACGAAAAAACACGCGCGCACAGGAAAAAAAAAAGGGCTTGGGAAAGCGATGAGGGCCCCGAGTACAAGAGAAAAGACTTTCTCCCACAGCAGAAGTAGAATTTTAATGGCTTTTGTGCTAAAGCATTTACAGGAACTTGAGCATCAGAATACCTACTGATGTGGGCAAGCAGTCGGACAGACCATCTATTCCATCAAGTTAGTCAAAAAGCCCTGAGCGAGTTTTTGTCTGAACACAGCCTCCCGGCTATCATAAACCCTAAAGAAAACAATGCTTTTTGCTGACAGAACATCATATTTCACATTTCATTACGGCGAAGAGACAAGAAAGAGAGGGAGAAACTACAATTACATTTCTGTGTGGAACAGGGCAAACAGTTCTGGGGCTGGATACCTTTGACACAAGCAAAATGATTATAATTAACAAGACTGATGATAATGATGATAGGCGAGAGCTATTGCCTGTGATGGGGCAGACAGATTGGACAAGCCTTCAAAGCAATATTTACCTGGTCTTTTTTATGTTGCATAAGGCATGAGAAAAATGAATATTCAAGTATTCGCTTCTCTTGTTCATGACGTGAGAATTGTGAAATTCCTTTTACTTGTTTTTCAACAGAACATCTTTTGATTCTATTAAATTCTTCACACAAGAATAACACAATTACATGCTCAAACAAGGTCAGTTAAGCTGCCAACAACAAAACAAAAAAAATATTTTTTTGTTCTCTAGTGGCGTGGGTTTCATTTAATCACAGGGAAATGGGTGAATAACTCAATGAATGAATGTATGAACCATAGGCAGATTGCTTTATTAGTGGACAGTTTATGATAGGGTTTAATATAATAATTTAGTGCTCTGGATCATTTATAATAATTTGAAAGGTTAATTATATTAATGTTGGCATCTGCTTTTAACATGCATGTTGTGAAATAATACAGAGATCCTAGCAAAAATGTAATATATTTAAAATGCATTTATTTTATACTATGTATAGCTCAAATCTATTAACATATTTACTGACATATTCCGTGAGACTTACTGATATAAAATTATAATCGGTCCCACTTTATATTAGGTGGCCTTAACTACTATGTACTTACATTTAAATTAATGATTTGATACAATGCACTTATTGTGTACATACATGTTTTTACATTGTACTTAAAATTAAAATTAAAAAATACCTGTTATGTAATTAGATCTGTAATTAATTTCTGTTATTACATTTATAAATACACTGTTGACCCATCCCTTACACCTTAACCCACCCTTAAACCTACCCATACCACCAAACCTGTTCCTAACCTTACCCATATCCCACCTCAATAGCAGCAAAAGTGTTTTGCAATACAATATGAACACAATAAATACATTGTACTTATTTTTTTGATGTAAGTGCATAGTAGTTAAGGCCACCTAATATAAAATGGGACCAAGAGGTCTTTTAATGCAAGATATTTAAAGTGAACCTGAAGTATACTTGCAATAGTTCCACTTTAGCACAATCAAATATACTTCAGTATATCTTTAGTTGGACTTAAGCACTACTTCCACACAATTAAAGTGCATTAAGTACAAAATAAGTTGTACCAATTTAGCAGACTTTACGTATTAGTATACTAAAAGTACAATTGCAGGGTATTTTTATTAAGTACATATATATGTAAATGTATCTGTAGTACACTTAACATGAAATAAATGTATTTCAAATACATTTTAGTATATTCATTTCTCAACAGGGGAGTTTGGTAGCAAACATGGTGGATATATATACAGTTTTTACATCTGTTGTATGCACAACAACACTATTATGCCAATCAATACCAAAAAGTGCTCATTACTAGGGTTGGGTTTTGACACAAATTTCACAATTCGATTCGATTCTCATTCACAAACTTGTGATTCGATTCGATTACCAATTCGATTAGATTCGATTCAATATAGATTATTTTGGATATATATATATCAGGTACAGTACTTTTTTAAATATAAACATTTAAATGTTGGCTGTCCTAAAAAAAAAAGGATTTATTCAAACATAAATTAAACATTGAAGAACAGTAAAAATTATGTTATATAGTGCATATATTTAGCAAAATACCCCTCTCTACAGTTTATTTTTCTATCTGACTAAAGAGTTTATGGTCACCAAATATGTTTTTTTCTGAGGTAAATGTGACGTTACGTGATATTGTTTACAGGATATGGATTTTTAAGTTGTTCTCTTTCTTTTAACTTACCTTTGGATGTTTAGTCATGTTTATTTTGTGCTGAAACTGGTATTAATGTGGAGGAGATGATTAGTTCACGTGTACTATGCACTGCCGCGTCTGTTGATCGAGGCGCTACAGCGATCTGTCACTTTAAACGGCGCCAAAATGGCATTTATTGTTTAAATACTGCAATACAATGGATATAATTTGAAATATGAGACTTTGTTTTATATTAAAAGTACCAAAGCACAATGCTTATTGCGATTTATTGGATGGGAAGTACTCTTCAATGTTCCGTCCATTAACTGAAAACAGGCTACACTAATCGATTATTGGGATTTAAGAATCGATATCGTTCTGTAAAAATGAGAATCGATTAATATTGAGATATCTATATTTTTTACCCAGCCCTACTCATTACATCAGTAGTATAAGAGGTTCAACAAACTAATCAAGCCAGTGAAATACATCCACTCTGATAAGAGCAGAATCTGTCATTGAAAGGAATCAAGAAAATTTAGCTGAGCTATCTTTCAAGGTCAGGAGGGAATGCCTGCATATATTACAGAACTGTGAGAACCGGGCTGCCTGCTTGAACCATAAAAACTGTCAATTTGATAATGAGTGAAGGAGGAAGCCATGTGAGAGATTAAAACATGAGTGTCTATAGCGCATCAGCTTCTAGCCGTCAGCTCCTGTGCTCTGCGCTAACAGCACCTAGCTGCTTAACCTCATTACTCTATTTGTGGAACATGCCAGAAACAGGAAAGCAGAGGCCTGACTCTGCTTTATGAGACTTTCTTTTGCCTGCTCTCATGCCTGTCAGAAGGCTATTATCCCTACACCTCGAAAACTCACTCTTGTCTGCCATCAGTGCCACGTGAATGGCAGACAAGAGACAAAATAGTGTTACAACCACAGCTTTGACTAAAAGAAGTGAACAGGATGACTTGTGAGCCATGTTACAGTGTTACAGATTAAATCCCAATCTGTTCACTGAACTTTCACAACTAACAACAAACTAGATATCTATGAGCTGAACTGTTTATTTTGTTTGTTCTGCCTTTTGGACGGACAAGAACTCATATACTACACTATTATACTGTATATAGAAAAACCATTTTGGGTTCCACAAAGACCCTTTCTAGAAGGAACCTTTTGTGTAATAGAAATGTTCCATGGATGTTTGTTTAAGATTCATTCATGGAACTTTAGATGCCAATAAAGTATCTTTCTTTTAAGATTGTTTTTTACTGCTGTGCCACTATGTGAGTCATTTTATTATGGCGTATGTGGCGTAATTCCAACCCATCCCTAAATGGCATGTTGTTAAAGTGAACTGGTGAATGGTTGCTTTTTGTGTCAGAATAACAGTGGACAGAATAAGTTGAGGGAGAGACTTTGCTGCAAGTCAACAGTCTGGCTACACAAGACTAAAATCACTCAGAGTTAACATCTTTAGCTGAATCGTCATTATGTTCTGAGACGACCAAATGTTTCCCAGAATTGAAAAAGGGAAATCACTGGTGAGGATAATGATCATGCTTAGGTCATTAGCTACACTGTTAAATGACTCCAGAAGTATGCTTCGTCTGATTGGCTGATTGATCTGGCTTATGTGCATTCTTCTGCTCTTCCTTCATAATGCACTGGCTAAAACAATAGCTATTGACCCGTCTCTGGTGTACCTGTGAAAAACTGCGCTATAACTTCACTTTATTGTCACTTTTAAGGAGAGTCCACAAGGCTGTTAAGGATTTTTAGTGGCCACATGGAAACATTAAACCTTTTTTCCCCCTGTTGGGAGCATTTATAGTAGACAAACATATTGTGAACTAACACTCAGTTTTTCATTTCATTGAAAAGTATCTCCAGAGATTGCAGTGACAATCTACAACCTACACTTTTATTCTTATTTACTGATATTTGATAGACACTGATGTAAATGAGTATTTTCCATATATGGAAAACAGGCTAGACTAATCGATTCTTGGGATTTAAGAATCGATATCGTTCTGTAAAAATGAGAATCGATTAATATTGAGATATCTATATTTTTTACCCAGCCCTACTCATTACATCAGTAGTATAAGAGGTTCAACAAACTAATCAAGCCAGTGAAATACATCCACTCTGATAAGAGCAGAATCTGTCATTGAAAGGAATCAAGAAAATTTAGCTGAGCTATCTTTCAAGGTCAGGAGGGAATGCCTGCATATATTACAGAACTGTGAGAACCGGGCTGCCTGCTTGAACCATAAAAACTGTCAATTTGATAATGAGTGAAGGAGGAAGCCATGTGAGAGATTAAAACATGAGTGTCTATAGCGCATCAGCTTCTAGCCGTCAGCTCCTGTGCTCTGCGGTAACAGCACCTAGCTGCTTAACCTCATTACTCTATTTGTGGAACATGCCAGAAACAGGAAAGCAGAGGCCTGACTCTGCTTTATGAGACTTTCTTTTGCCTGCTCTCATGCCTGTCAGAAGGCTATTATCCCTACACCTCGAAAACTCACTCTTGTCTGCCATCAGTGCCACGTGAATGGCAGACAAGAGACAAAATAGTGTTACAACCACAGCTTTGACTAAAAGAAGTGAACAGGATGACTTGTGAGCCATGTTACAGTGTTACAGATTAAATCCCAATCTGTTCACTGAACTTTCACAACTAACAACAAACTAGATATCTATGAGCTGAACTGTTTATTTTGTTTGTTCTGCCTTTTGGACGGACAAGAACTCATATACTACACTATTATACTGTATATAGAAAAACCATTTTGGGTTCCACAAAGACCCTTTCTAGAAGGAACCTTTTGTGTAATAGAAATGTTCCATGGATGTTTGTTTAAGATTCATTCATGGAACTTTAGATGCCAATAAAGTATCTTTCTTTTAAGATTGTTTTTTACTGCTGTGCCACTATGTGAGTCATTTTATTATGGCGTATGTGGCGTAATTCCAACCCATCCCTAAATGGCATGTTGTTAAAGTGAACTGGTGAATGGTTGCTTTTTGTGTCAGAATAACAGTGGACAGAATAAGTTGAGGGAGAGACTTTGCTGCAAGTCAACAGTCTGGCTACACAAGACTAAAATCACTCAGAGTTAACATCTTTAGCTGAATCGTCATTATGTTCTGAGACGACCAAATGTTTCCCAGAATTGAAAAAGGGAAATCACTGGTGAGGATAATGATCATGCTTAGGTCATTAGCTACACTGTTAAATGACTCCAGAAGTATGCTTCGTCTGATTGGCTGATTGATCTGGCTTATGTGCATTCTTCTGCTCTTCCTTCATAATGCACTGGCTAAAACAATAGCTATTGACCCGTCTCTGGTGTACCTGTGAAAAACTGCGCTATAACTTCACTTTATTGTCACTTTTAAGGAGAGTCCACAAGGCTGTTAAGGATTTTTAGTGGCCACATGGAAACATTAAACCTTTTTTCCCCCTGTTGGGAGCATTTATAGTAGACAAACATATTGTGAACTAACACTCAGTTTTTCATTTCATTGAAAAGTATCTCCAGAGATTGCAGTGACAATCTACAACCTACACTTTTATTCTTATTTACTGATATTTGATAGACACTGATGTAAATGAGTATTTTCCATATATGACACTTTTAATAAATTGAATGAATTCTACACCAAGGCAGGCCTTTCCCAAAAACAACCTAAATTCTATGTTTTGCCTTCCACCCAGGCAAGCAAATGTTACTGATCCGACTCCTACATTCGTGTACAGTTAATTGAAATGCTCACTGTGAGAATGCCGGGCTTGCAAATAGTTTGATCAATACACAGTGAGATGTGTAAATTGATCTTTGAAGTAGTCATCTCACTTAGTGAAGTGTTCAATCAGTCTAATTCAGAGCCGCTTGTGCCTCGTGTGGTCTTCAGCCAATTCATTTGCTGTGAATTTTCAATGAACGAATTCCCACTGCCATTTACTGATCGCTAGCAGGGAGTTTGTCTACTGAAAATGGAGCTCCATCCTGTTTACGACAAAATGGGTGTTTCAAATCATGGTTCCCTGCACTCATTTCAGCGAATAAATAAATAAATACATAAAGTAAAGTACGAATCAAGCATACTTTGTTATTTGCCATGCTTTTGGAAAGCAGGCAAAAAAAAAAAAAAAAAGACTAATAATAACAACAGTAAATTAAATGTAAACACTCTCTCAAAATAAAAATGAGAACTGTGCTCAAGATACTGTTCTCCATAGAGAACGAGATCAACTGGTACTACTAATAATATGGAAATAGTGTTGTGACAGCCACAAACTGTAACTATATACTGTACAGTTAACAGCACAGTTATGTAGTTTTTTATTGATCTCACCCTTTTAATGATTAGTGGAGAATTCCAATTAAGGGTAGCAGTCCCATTAAGAGACCAAACACATCATGATCTGGCTTTGATGTAAAAGATCAGAAGTTATTTAAATTCTAAAGGACTAAAATCATAACAATCAATTCATGCATATTATATTTGTAAAAAAAAAAACATTTAATATCAGACAGATGGGCCAAAAAAGTGGCTGGAGTAGCTGCATCTCATCAAAAAAAAATAATAAAATAAAATAAATAAATAAATAAAATAAATGAGGTGCACATCAACTGAAAACACATTGGCGCAACAGGCGCTCCCAGTGTTGACAGCTCAGTTGATTATAAATGGAAGCAATCAAAAAGTTCCCAGTGCAGACATGTGTAATAAAACTTTTTTTGATGGATGCAAGCAGGTATAGGCAGCTCATCTGTTGATGTCACCTAGACTATAGCTGCTCACATACATTTGTGTTTTAGGTCTGTAATAAGCAGGTGCTTAATTTAAAATATATATTGCATATAATGTATATACACTACAGTTTTCTAGTGTCAGTTTGAGGTTGCTTTTGAAAAAAATGCTTTTGGAAAAAAAAAATCTATTATGCTTACCAAGGCTGCATTGATCAAAATACAGTAAAACAGTGATATTGTAAAATAATATTACAATTTCATATAATATATTATATTTTAAAATGTAATTTATTCCTGTGATGGCAAAGCTTAATTTTTAGCAGCCATTCAGTGTCACATGATCCTTCAGAAATCATTCTAATAGGCTGATTTGCTGCACATTTCTTATTATCAATAATGGAAAAAGTATTACATATTTTTTTTGTGGACAATGTGATTTATTTATTTATTTATTTATGAATTATTTGATGAATAGAATGTTCAAAAGGAACAGTATTTTCTTTTAATAGAAATCCTTTTTAACACTGTAAAAGTGTTTACTGCCACTTTTAATCGATTTAATGCATCTTCACTGAGTTAATAATAATAATTTAAAAAAATCATACTGACCACAAACTTTTAAACAATAGTGTATAAATATTTGGCTAATATAATATTATAATTTCATATAATATATTATATTTTAAAATGCAATTTATTCATGTGATGGCAAAGCTGAATTTTTAGCAGCCATTCAGTGTCACATGATGCTTCAGAAATCATTCTAGGTTGATTTGCTGCTCATTTCTTGTTGTCAATAATGGAAAAAGTTGGGCTATTAAATATTTTTGTGGACAATGTGATTTATTTATTTATTTATTCTTTGATGAATATAATGTTTTAATCAATTTAATGCATCCTCAATTAGTTAATAAATAATAATAAAAAAAAAATCATTCTGACCCCAACCTTTTAAACAATAGTGTATAAATATTTGGCTAATTTTTAAAGATTCTTAAGATAGAACAAAATTGAACTGAACCGTAGGCAGGATTTAAGCATAAACATTTAACACTTGAAGAGTAGAAATGATCTCTGCTGTAGTTTAGAGACCCCTGCTGTAAAGTTTAATATAAGTGTACAGGTAAGGCACCCAGGACTAAAAATAACCTTAATGACCTTAATGGTACATTATACACTTTATGCATCCAGTCTAGGCTAAATTCATTGCTCTCTGAACTTCTAGTACCCAATTAAGGTTCGACTCAGTGGGCATAACAATTGTATTCAGCCGAAGCTGAAATGTTTAACAGGGCCCAAGAGGGGAAGGAGTGAAGCAATGTCACAAAGGGAAGAGGACAGATCAGTACTGACGCCAGATATCAGACACATCCCAACCACTCCAGAGCACTGCCAGTCCCTTAGTGCAGTCACAGGGGGGGCATAATATGTGCACTCGCTCTGTGTCATTTCCTGATGGGACGTCAAACAGCAGGCACTTATCGCGAGCGGTATTCCGCAGCACAGTGGCATGGTCTTCACGTTGAGTGCCTGACGTAAGTCTAAGTTAATCAAGCCACGCCGGACTACCTGGAGAGAACAAACGTGTATGAAAGGGAGGGGAAAATGTGTGTTCCATATTCATGATTAACAAGGCCATTTTTCCACTCCTCAACCAATTGGCTGAAAGGATGGGAAAGGGATGGAAGCGAGTTAGGAAAGAGACTGAAAGTTATAAGTTTCTAAACGACTAAGCAGCTTGGTACACGTTATAAGAGTGAGAGAGATCAAGAAAGAGAGAAGAGAAAGGCATTCGATTTGTGTTGATTCTCACTGAGAATCACTGTTTTTACGTCCCATAAATTGCAAGTAATGTTCAGTAGTTGCTTCACTTCATTTCGACTATTAAAACCTATTATTACAGTATTAAGCAGTATTATGTGTTATACTGGTTTATAATATTTTGTCATTTATTGAATTTTTGAACATTTATTATTATAATATTACTTTATATATCACTGCCTATAATATTTAAGAGTTGATATTATACATATCATTTAAAAATGCTATAACCAAAGACTTTGAATATATGGCATGCTGCTTTTGATACTGTGTAAACGTTTTATATTCTTTGTAAACTGTATTGTCTTTTTTATTTATCTATTCCCTTATTTTTATTGTATTTTATTTGATAACTAGGCTACATTATGTGTTTGTGTTTTATTTCTATATTTTTAAAGTTGCATGGGTTTGGGGTAGGTTTTAGGTTTGTATATTTGCTACGTGTTTTGTATTCGTGTATATCTTTGAAAAGAAAACTCAATAAAACAGTTGCTAACAAAAAAAATAAAAATAATAAATAATAATAAAAATGCTAGAACCACACTATATGTACAAACGCCAACATATACAAAGGATATCATGTTAACCAGTCCACATTCCACTAAAAATAAATCACTGGTTGATAACGTAAATTGTCTGGAAGAAGAAAAATATATATTTATTAAAAGCTGTCAAACTGTACAAACCAAGTGTTCTTCATGTGTGCGGTTTTTTGCAGGATTTCAGTAAAGGACATAGGGAGAAACTGATAAAGGTCTTTTCCTTTGAAAATGAGAGAGAGAGGGAGTGAAGAGAGAGGAGAGAACTTTATGGATTTTCCTCCTGAAAATAATCTCAGCCTTCCACTTCAAGGGCACAGTAGGGGCTTTGCTTTGAATCAAGGCAAATGCAAACCCACCCATAGGTAGGGAGAGGTGAGCAGAGGTAAACTAGAAGGGGAAGTGGGTGGAGTGATAGAGAGGGGGAGAGAGAGAATGGGCATGCTAATAGAGCGAAAGGGGAAAAATGAGGATAAGAAATACAAAACATTTTGCTTTTCAATAGCATTGGTGCACCGAGGATCACTGTGTCTGGCCAATGGAAATATACCAGGAACAGCATTTATTTGACACCGTGATCTGACCTGCTGACACTGTGCTGAACCAAAAAAAAAAAAAACGTTATTAAATCTGATGCTTGTACGAGCACTTCCCCTTGTGCAAGCTGATATGGATCAGAGCTAAGAAAGAAGTAGCTGCATTGTAAAGAAAATGAAGAATATGACTAAAAAAAATGTCAGTTTCTCTACTTTGTTTACAAGACAGGCAAACAGGAAAAAGAAGAGGGTGATTAAAGCAAAAATGGAAGGATGTTTTGAGTAGTGTGCATGTCTGTACGAGAGAGGGCACGTTCCTCACATGCATCTTCATCAGGGCCTGTTTGAGAAAGACTTTTTATTTCACATATGGCTTCTGCTTGACAATTGGACATGGTCCAGGGCCTCCCTTCACGGAGAACATCCTTCATCTCTCTTTCATTATTCAACCACATGCCTGAAAATGGGATAATGGGGAGATCAAATTGGCCTCATTGTTATTACCAGTTTGATTATTTTTATACGGACTCCTCTTACTCATGTGCTCTGTTTTCAAACCCATTTCCAAAGCCCCTAATGACATAATGAAGCTCTAATGAGCAGAAGAGACAAAGGGAGAGAAGGAGACGAGCTCATGTCCGAAAGTGGAACCATTAGTCAAGCTTGGACACTGCGAATGTTATTAGCAACATCTGATTGTGCACTTTAATTTTTGAGAATGTGTATGTGCTGAGAAACAAACAAACAAAAAAAAAATTGGGTTAACAGCCGACCCTATGATGCAATAGCAGCAAATGAAAAATAAATCTAATTTTTTACGAGCAATAGAAGATAAGGCTTTGATGTATTCCTTTTCATCTGCTCACATTGTTCACTACCTGTCAATGAGTTTTACTGTGATCGTGTTTGTTCAGGGATATTTTAGCTGTTTCACACTTTTTCTGCACCTTAATTTCAGCTGGGGATGGGAATGGGATCCCATCTGATTGTGTTTGCCACGGCCCACCTAGTACGTAGTCCGTCAAAACACGGGCGGCCCAGTGCCAGTCTAAACACCCTGTTCAACTCGCTGTGGGGGGAAGCTCATTCCAAACGATGTCTTTTTTATCATAAAAGCAGCAGGATGCCACAACAACTCACGGCAAACCTTTGCCTCTCGCCGGGAGAGTGTGTGATTTGATGCAGCCTAAATAAGAAGAAACAGGAGCCAGTAAATTAGAAAAAATATATCACGTTACCCCACCAACAACCTCAGTCACTGGAAAGGTTCCAGGCCATATAAAGTTTGTCAGCGGCGCTCATACGTTTGCGGGGTGTTGGGGCATGTGTGATTATATTTGCTCTGTGCTCTATCATTAAAGGGGGAGAGTGGGCTGCATCAATGTCTGTCTGGAGAGATGAAATTGCAGAAGGGATGCATTGCGCCTGTGCTAACATCATTAGTGCAGTCATTTACACGAAATTTCATTCAAATTTCATTAAGAGCGAAAGCTCACTCTCGAGAAATGTCTGTAACGCTGGTGACACAGACAGATGCTCCGACCCCAGATGCATAAAGGGTACAATTAACTCAGCCCTTTTTATCAGCAGGGTTAGTCAAATTAATCACAAATAACCATTTTATTTATTTATACAAATGTCTGAAGCTTTGCACAGATATACAAAATTTGGCTTTATAAACCAACACAGTATATTGCCTGTTCATTACAGAGCTCTCCGGACTATTTAATTGCGATTGGCTTTGCATTTAATCACCCTACCGGGATTTATTTTGCGATAATGTCCGGATGATTGTGCATTATCCCTTACATATCACTCTCTGATGGTATGTGATTTCCATTCAAGCAGCAAATGACATTCCCAATCATAGCACAGCAAGCCATTCCTCATTATTCTCTTTCTTTAATCACTGGCAGGGTTCAGTGGCTGTGTAAAATTTTAAGGTGTTTCGAGTGATGAGAACTTTAAGGAAAAAAAATAAAAAATAAATAAATAAAATTAAGCAAAACATAAAATAAAATAAAATAATAAAATAAAATAGCACATGAAGTGCTTGGTATTTTAAATTCATGAGCCAGTAATCTAATTTCTAATTAGTTTTAAATTATAGAAGTTTAAAATGGAAATAAATCAATACTTTTTAATCCTATTCTTATTTTCCTTTTGTAATTTTGAAATTATATTTTATAGGCATAGATTTTAAAAAGTAAATAATCTTCCTTCTTTCAAGTTTTATTAATCATCTGTATATATATATTTTTTTTGATCCAAGAAACTACATCATGGAGTTTTACAAACACTGATAGATCAATTAAATATATTTAAGTTCACTCTCAGCAGCTCGTACTATCACATAGTCTGCTGAAGATTTCTTTAGACATGTCACGCTTAAAGAGCATAATGCATGAGCTACTTTAAATAATTCTCCACAAAACAGCGTGACCCTGTGGATGAGTGTTTGGTGTGCAGGTAACAGAAAGACAGAAAGAAAAACAGAAGAAAATAAAGGATAGAGGGAGAGGAGGAGAAACGTGCGTGTCTACCTCCAGTAGAGGGAAGGGCATGAGGTTAATGAAAAGTGACAAAGCCAGATAGCCTTTCCATTCGCGTCTCTTTGGTGAGTATGTTGCTACGATGGAGCGCACCCAAAAATCCTTGTTCCCTTTTAACAAGGTCAAAGCCACGGTCGAGTGCTATTCATGTTCTCCTTCTCCTCCTCTTCAATCTCTCTCTCCCCCTCCGTTTTCTCCCTCCCTCACAACGGCAGAGAAACCTGCTCAACAATAAAATCCCACCCTTCCATGTCAAACCCAATGACTTGCTTTTGAATCATCATTGAGAAGTGAATCTCAAAGTGATTAACTATATTAATTATAAAAAAAAAAGAAAAAAAAAATTAAATGGCCACATTACTGGACACATTAAACCTTACTAATAGCTGCCTAACTCGATAGGTTTGGGCACAGAGAGGTTAAGGAACAGCATGGGGTATGCTTTTAAAATGTGGGTGTTTGCAGAGTATGTGTGCAAAGTATGTGTGCGCACATGCGTGTGTGTTTTCTCCCCTCACACTTTTAATTCTGATTAAAAATGGAGTGTTAATGAAGCATGAATAGACTAATTGCTGCTGTCATCAAGGCAGCAGGAGACAAAGCACTTGACATTTGGAACAAGCTATGAAGGGATGACATCGGCAAGAAGGAGATGAAAAAAAAGGGAACTTCTTAAACCTTTCTGGAGAGGGTCAAATGAAACTTTGGGACTTGTTAAATTATTGCAAAGTGCAAATAAGCTTGTCTGGAAACTCTCCTCTCCTTCAAATTAAATGTGTGAGTACAAAAAAGTAAGAATAACGTAAATATCAAAATATTTTTTTGAGGTTGAAAAAAAAAAGGTAACCTATGTACAGTTCATTAAACAATAACAATAGTTATCTCACCACATCTGCTCTCTAGCCAAGATATAATAATAATAATAATAATAGTAATAATAATAATCCACACTAGATCTAGTGCAAGGTGTATTTACATTTTTTCATTTTGCATACAGTTTTATAACTGTAGAGTAACAACTGTAATGTTTCTGATGTAGAAGGTTTAAATTTATATTCAAGCATTATAATGAAAAACTTAACAAATCTGTTAAAAGGAAATTTATTTGCAATTAAAAGTTAAAGTTCTAACTTTGCAACAATCGTTAGGAGGCAAATCAATGGGCTGATTCAAACTCATCTATCCTAATTCTACAATCAAGCACTGCTTTTAGCCACTTATTAAGACGACCTCCTACTGCAAATTTATTTAGATATATGATGTTTGAGGAAATTAGATGCATGTAGGGGGTGTAGTTGTGATGCTAAAAATCTAATATTTGTTAGTGTATGGGAAATAATGTTATTAGTTGGGTGCGCTGGAAAAGCAATAAAATAAGATTGAAGGAAGAACAATTAGAATGTATTGCAAGTTGCCATCATCAATGACGTCATATTTGTAAGTGTGCCAAAATGTCAGGAACATAAAAATACTCTCAGAAAAAAAAACTATTTCATATAATACAATTGTAAAACTTGAATAGCATTAAATTATTACCAAATAAGTTATTATCAAATGTTGTTGTTATTATTATTATTATTTTATACGAATGCTATCAACAATGTATTTTGTTATTTTAAAAACAACAAAAAAAATCTGTCATAGATTTTATCACTTTATCGCTCAGATTTTGTATCACTGTTTTTACAATGTCCCACCTGAGAAGGAAAAAAAAAAAAACACTGGAGACACAAAAAACATTTGTAGAGATCTGAGTACAGTGAGAAAAGCTCTTATACATGATTGCTCTTAAGACTGATTGCAATGCTGAGTAAAGAGTTATTTGGAAAAAGACGTAAAAAATACTCACAGTTTGTGGGTAAAAAAACAATCTGTTCCCTCCCCAGCACCATTTGATGATTGCTAAGCCTTTAAGAACACATCAGTCAAAAACTAAAGTAAAAGTTTAGAAAAAAGAAACAGTTAATTTTGGATTGTGTACTGTGTTCGGTCTGCCTGTCAGAGGAATAAATATGTGTGAGACTTTCTTGCAATAGTTTTGGGGCGGCATTTCACATGATTTATTCAGATAGTATATTACTCTGTTAATTATTGATATCTCAATTAGAAGAAAGTTGGGAGACATGGTTATGGCATACCTACTTTACTGGCGTCTAAGTGCCGCAGTGTCTCTAATGAGGGGGGAGTCTCGGTCTGTGATGACCATAATGCTGATTTAGCTCCACTAATCTAGCCATGTTTTGTTTTTCTCCTATTATTTTCCCTATTAAATAGTTGTAATTGTGACTCAACAGTGATCTAAATGTATGCCACTACAGTGCACTTACTAGCTTGGGTTTATCTTGTAGTAATTGCTACAGAAAAAAAAAACAATAAATAAATAAATATATTTTACACACACACACACACACACAGGTTTGTTTTTGAGAAAAGTGGGGACATCCAATAGGCGTACTGGTTTTTATACTGTACAGACCGTATATTCTATTGCCCTACACCAACCCTACCCCTAAACCTACCCCTCACAGGAAACTTTGTGCTATTTCAGATTTTCAATACACTCCATTCTGTGTGATTTATAAGCGTTTTGAAAAGTGGGGACATGGGGTAATGTCCTGAAAAGTCACCTTCTCCTTGTAATACCTATGTCATACCTTTGTCATTGTACAAATTTATGTCCTCATTTGTCACAAAAACGCGCGCACACACACACACACACACACACACACACACACACACATCACTGTAATTCACTGTAATAGAAATTGCTAAAGATTTGAGTGTGAACAAATCATGTTAATATACTGGTAGTTGACAATATACTGTATATTAACTTGTATTTTTTATTAACTTCACAATTTTTTTTGTGTTAAAATGTATATAAGGCTAAGTTAATATTTTAGTGTTTCAATGTTTTGATTCACTTTTTGTCTTTACTAGATAATTTTAAATGGTTCTGTGATGTGAAAATTACATTTTTAATGTACAAATATGCCACATAGTCTTGCAATTTATATGAGGTCACAAAAGCTGCATGAATAATGAACAAGTTAAATAAAATAGACAGCAAAATACTTCTTAAAACTGTTTTAATAATTTCAATAATGCAGCAATATTGTAAAATTATCTAGAAATTGATCTAGAAAATATATATATATAAATATTTGTATAATATAGATAAATCAGCTGTGGGGCTTTTATTAAAAATGTCTTGCAACATTTTGATAACAGATTATTTATTTATTTATTTATTATTATTATTATTATTATTATTATTAAATAAAGTTAAAGTAACACATTAAAGTAAATTAAAGTAACAAGAAAAAAAAGAAAAAAAGAAAAACTTTAGTTTATATATTTTGATTGAAATAAATTAAATTCACAGAAGGTTTCTCAAAGTAGCTAATGTCTCAAGACTAACTGACCTCCAAAGAAGAATTTTGATGAAAGATGCCCAAAGGAGCTTGATTTTCTGCTCCAAGCCTCTCTGTGTTAACTATATTACAAAAGTTGAGGTAACTTTTATAGAGACAATAATTATTATATTATAATAATATATATATATAATTATATAGCAAGTACAATAAGATGCATATTCTGTAAGAGACAAAGAACTGTGTTTTTACACATCCTACACATCTGAATCAGAAAAACTAAATTATTGTACATAAAAGTATAGAGGTTAATTGTCCAAATTATTGTGAAAGAATTACACAGTAGCATGTCGGTCCTGCATCTCTTTCACGTGCAAGTGACTGACAGAGATTGAGTGTGGAAGTTTTTCTCCGAATGCGGATGGGCCTCCATCAATTATGTATGCCAAATTAAGCACAGAGGCATGGTTACTCAAAGACCATCGCATGGCGGTGTGTGTGTGTGTGTGTGTGTGTGTGTGTGTGTGTCTGTGTTTATGTGCATGAATGCATAAATGTGTGTCACTAAGTGTATTATTGTGTTTTAGAGTGTATGAATGTGAGCTTGTGTGTAGGGGAGAAAGAGTGAGAGAGCATGTTTGGGACAGAAAAAGGAGGACGTTCTTGTTTCTTGCAAAGTATTAGCAGTTTTTTTGTTTGTTCCTGAGAGAATCCATAGTTAGAAAGTGTGCTTTCTCACACAGCTGACCCCTGACAGATAATCCATCGAAGCCTGCCGCAAATGCACAATCACTCCCGACTCGAAGCATTACAGATGGCCTCACTGATACAGCATATTTCAGGTGTTTCAAGAGACGTATTATCAAGGTATTATCATGAAATGGTTCACTGTAACTTCTCAAAAAAGTAACATCAAGTCCCCATTGCAAAGGGTTGCATCAGGCACACTATGATCAATTATTTTGTTTGACATGCTAGTTATTCAGTTCTTAATAATGATGTTGAATCCCTAACAGTTTCTAGACAAGTAAATTTTTAAAGATGCTGATATCCAGAAAAAAAAATCAATTCATTTTGTCAATTCTTTTATATTAATTGTGCATGTACACAAGGAAAATTGGTCCCACTTTATATTAAGTGGCCTTTACTACTATATTCTTATATCAAAAAATAAGTACAATGTACTTATTGTGTTCATATTGTAGTGAAAAACACTTTTGCTGCTATTGAGGTGGGATACGGGTAAGGTTAGGGATATGTTTGGTGGTATGGGTAGGTTTTAGGATGGGTTAAGGTGTAAAGGATGGGTCAACAGTGTACTTATAAATGTAATTACAGAAATTAATTACAGATGTAATTACATGCAGGTATTTTTTCAAAGATATAAGTATAATGTAAAAACATGTATGTACATAATAAGTGCATTGTAACAAATGATTATTTTAAATGTAAGTACATAGTAGTTTAGGCCACTTATATAATATAAAATATAATATTAATATAAAGTGGGATATTTTACCAAAATATTTCTACTTTATTATTGACACATCAGAAATTTTACAAAAATGAATGACTTTGTTAAAAATTTAAAAGAAATTGACCTTTTACATTACCTAAACACTACCTTCCTATTATACATTCTTATTCATTTTAACCTAAAATCTTCACGTTGAGGTTGTTTTTTTAACTCACTGTTTTATTATTATCATCATCATCATCATCATCATCATCATGTTTGTTAACGAAATGTGCATAATACTTAATTTAACAATGTTCACAGTTCTATGATGGTTAATGGTCACATAACATGCAGGTAAACGTTTTTGTGTGTGTGTCATTATTATTTAAAATGTATTTATTTACTTTATTTGTACATATTGATTTAATAAATGATTAGCTTTTCATCAGCTCCCTGCACTTCCATTTCAAACACCAAGTTTAGCAAACCCCAGTTTGAGAAACACTGTTATTTATTATCACCATATTAATTATTCCAGCCAAGCGTCTTTCTTTCTTATTTATTTATTTATTTACTTATTTACTTACTTACTGAAATAATAATGTAAGTTGTGTTATTTGTTACCAAAAACTGTCATTATTATAATTATTATTATTACTACTACTACTACTACTACTACTACTACTACTAAAAGTAATATTTTTATTCAACAAAATCGTGTACTCATTAAATCTTTCTCATTTCAAGTTTTGATTTCATTTTAGTCAACAAAGGTGAACTGGATGGCAATGTTTCACAAGACTGATGAGAGTGGAAAATAGAAAGTCTATTAAGAGTTCATTCAGTGACTAATGTGCTTGAGCAAATTCATCTTTCGCATTCACGATAGTAGCCTGCCATCTCTTCACCAACATGAAGTGCCAAAAATCTGACCTTGTGGTTTGAAAGGAAACAAAAGGGTGATGTCCGACTAAACCCACAAACTCCATGGCAAACAATGAGTGAGAACACTGCATTATTCGGTTTGTGGTAATAAATGTATGTTACAACAATCCATTTCAAAAGAGCACTGCATTATTGATATGGACTGAGTGAGCCCTCCAGCGTCAGAGAAATAAACGTCTCATCTAAATTCACTGGCCTCACTGCTATAATGCAAACACACACACAGGGTTATATCCCGGGGCTTCAGCCACTGACTTCACCTCAATGTATTTATTTATTTTTTTTCTTCTTATATGATATACATCACATTTTCCCTCTATTCATTTAATCAGAGAGGGGAGAATTGATGACTGAACACTTGTGTTGAATTCTAAAGCACTGGAACAAATGTGTTCCTGAGTTGTTGGCATCTCAGTCTATTATGTGAGGAACCGTATTGAATAAAAGTGCTTTTTTTTTTCTTGGCTAGTAAGCACTTGTAAGGACAAGATAATAGGTTTTTATAAAGAACAATACAAAAAACAATGGTCAGAGCACCACTTGAGTCATTGTCCCTTTGCTCATGTTCTAATAGTCATAATACAAGAAATGGAAAAATAGAAAGGAATTAAATGGTTGTTACATCATTGCATGTGCCATGAAAATCAAAGGTGCTGCCTGTATGATCTTTAAAAATCCTTGCTAAATGCTTGCTTCAAATCTACAGACAGACAGAAATTTAGAAAGATGAACATATCATATCACAGCATAAGAAGATAAAAAAATAAAAGTGAGTCAGAAAGTATGGCGGGGCTGCATTTGAGGGTAGCTGACTCACTGAGTGATTATTGCCATAATTAATGTGACACTGGTCGGGTCAGCCGGCACCCCTCATCCACTGTCAGAGCAGATGAGGCGAGGGGTGGATGACACGGTTTAACCTCGCTTGTTCAGGTCTCCTCAGACAAGCGCTATCCTCCCTAGGGTATTGGCCAGCTACTCGGCAAAAACCAACAGTGGTGACATGAGCGCTTGTTAAATTTTAATCGCAGAAAGTGAGAAAGAGGTCTGAGTCTCAGAGTGTGACCTCCTTCAGCCATCCCCTCTCATGAGGAAGGAAGTTGGAAAACACAAAGGAATGAATAAATTATAGCTGCAAAACATACTGTACATTTTGGATAAACAACAACAAAAATCTGAATATATAATACAGATATGACACAGATTTTAAATCTTAAATATTAACAAAGGCACTCGTTCTCATGAATAAAAATAACAACATGAACAAAAATAAACTTCTTACATGCTTGTTATTTGTAAATCGCTCGGGTAAAAGTAACTTAAATTAATTATTAATTATAATAAAATAATTTACTGTATATAAATATAACAAACTATATATTGGCAACATAGGCCTATTTGCTATTGGCTGATAGCTGATATTTTAATAGTATTTATAAACATAAATATAAAAAAAAGTATTTAAATTGATATATGATGCCTAACGACATACAATATTGATATACCAGCATCTCAAATGTCCCTCTATTATTTAAAAGTTTTTTTTGTTATATTTATGGAAAATTATTAATCTTTTATCCTGTTTCTAAATTAATAAGCCATGTACAGTCAAACCAAAAATTATTCAGGCACCAGATATAGATATATATATATATTTACTAGTGGGTGCAGGACACTATAGTTTAGTTATGTAAGTGAGGAGCAAAATAAAGTGAACTGACATATCATACCCAAAAATTCTTCATACAATGGACGACCAGTAAAATTTGGGATCAAAAAAAATATTCAGACACTTTGACCTGACCATGTTTTGCTTAAGTGTTTTTTATTTAATTGCTAATGTAAACTTTTTACACCACAGATTGTACAAAATTAAGCATTGCTTGGCAACTGGTTGACCTAAATTGGTAATATCTAATTGTGTACTTAAATTTAACAGCTGACAGCTAGTCAACCTAATTCATTACATACCTTTCTATCAAAGTTATCTGACATTATCAAGATGAATTTGTTCTGACACAGTTTAACTCTGAGTTCTTCTACTATTTTATTACCATTTTCTAAACTATAGTGAATAAACTGTGATATAATGTGAGAAATGTTGAAGGTGTCTGAATATATGTTGGTTTGACTGTACAGTGGGTGTTTATGACGCCACCGAACCTGAGTTTGGAACATGTTTAATAATGTTTCCCTCGAAGGTTCTTTTAGTTTATTAAGGTAAATAAATCAAGACATTGACATTTGTATGCAAACATTTTGGGTTTGCTGGCAGTGAGTCAGAAAGTATGGCGGGGCTGCATTTGAGGGTAGCTGACTCACTGAGTGATTATTGCCATAATTAATGTGACACTGGTCGGGTCAGCCGGCACCCCTCATCCACTGTCAGAGCAGATGAGGCGAGGGGTGGATGACACGGTTTAACCTCGCTTGTTCAGGTCTCCTCAGACAAGCGCTATCCTCCCTAGGGTATTGGCCAGCTACTCGGCAAAAACCAACAGTGGTGACATGAGCGCTTGTTAAATTTTAATCGCAGAAAGTGAGAAAGAGGTCTGAGTCTCAGAGTGTGACCTCCTTCAGCCATCCCCTCTCATGAGGAAGGAAGTTGGAAAACACAAAGGAATGAATAAATTATAGCTGCAAAACATACTGTACATTTTGGATAAACAACAACAAAAATCTGAATATATAATACAGATATGACACAGATTTTAAATCTTAAATATTAACAAAGGCACTCGTTCTCATGAATAAAAATAACAACATGAACAAAAATAAACTTCTTACATGCTTGTTATTTGTAAATCGCTCGGGTAAAAGTAACTTAAATTAATTATTAATTATAATAAAATAATTTACTGTATATAAATATAACAAACTATATATTGGCAACATAGGCCTATTTGCTATTGGCTGATAGCTGATATTTTAATAGTATTTATAAACATAAATATAAAAAAAAGTATTTAAATTGATATATGATGCCTAACGACATACAATATTGATATACCAGCATCTCAAATGTCCCTCTATTATTTAAAAGTTTTTTTTGTTATATTTATGGAAAATTATTAATCTTTTATCCTGTTTCTAAATTAATAAGCCATGTACAGTCAAACCAAAAATTATTCAGGCACCAGATATAGATATATATATATATTTACTAGTGGGTGCAGGACACTATAGTTTAGTTATGTAAGTGAGGAGCAAAATAAAGTGAACTGACATATCATACCCAAAAATTCTTCATACAATGGACGACCAGTAAAATTTGGGATCAAAAAAAATATTCAGACACTTTGACCTGACCATGTTTTGCTTAAGTGTTTTTTATTTAATTGCTAATGTAAACTTTTTACACCACAGATTGTACAAAATTAAGCATTGCTTGGCAACTGGTTGACCTAAATTGGTAATATCTAATTGTGTACTTAAATTTAACAGCTGACAGCTAGTCAACCTAATTCATTACATACCTTTCTATCAAAGTTATCTGACATTATCAAGATGAATTTGTTCTGACACAGTTTAACTCTGAGTTCTTCTACTATTTTATTACCATTTTCTAAACTATAGTGAATAAACTGTGATATAATGTGAGAAATGTTGAAGGTGTCTGAATATATGTTGGTTTGACTGTACAGTGGGTGTTTATGACGCCACCGAACCTGAGTTTGGAACATGTTTAATAATGTTTCCCTCGAAGAGTAACGGGATCTAATGAGAGCCAGTGTAACAGCAGCTCACTGGGGTTTGAGGATGAAGAACA
>NW_015537973.1:1654998-1692871 GCF_001515605.1 Sinocyclocheilus anshuiensis | reverse complement strand
CCTTTCTATCAAAGTTATCTGACATTATCAAGATGAATTTGTTCTGACACAGTTTAACTCTGAGTTCTTCTACTATTTTATTACCATTTTCTAAACTATAGTGAATAAACTGTGATATAATGTGAGAAATGTTGAAGGTGTCTGAATAAGTTTTTGTTTGACGGTATGTATTTACGTATTTGTGTATTTAAGTGTTTATTTATTTACTTATTTATTTAAAGTAGTTATAATATTATCATTATATCAGTTAATAGCCATAAAATGAAAATAGCTCATTGGAGATGGCCAAATTTAAAAAACAGTGTATCCTTAATGTAAAAAGTTAAATGCACCCTCACAATGAATGGAAAATCAAAACAAGATAATAGTAATAAAATCAGTCAAAAGACAGTTCTTGTTGATATCACATATACAGTCATTCATGAAACACCTCGGGCAAAAGTTTGTGGCAATTTTCTATGTAGAGAAGCTCTCAGCAATAATTGCTTTAACATTTGTTCCAGGTCAAGTAGTTAAGTGAGTAATGATGTGTCAAAGCTGTGTAGTAATGCCATCAATAGAGCAATTACCACTTAGCCAGAGATTATTATGAGACAAAAGCACATTATCTTCTGCCCAAAAATATAATAACAAAGAAGTCAGGTCATAAGACATATTGTATTTTTTTTTTTTGGACTGGGCCAAGTAAATACAGTTGCCAATGGTATATGAGATAATTTCCACAGTAAGAGAAATTAAGGGCATGCAAATATAACACAAATTCCAAATTTGACCTTGAAACCTTGAAATTGGGAAACAGTGTCGGCTGCAACACAATGAGAACACCACTTAAGTGCTCACTTCTGTCATGCATGACTTTAGTTTGTCATATGCTTCCTTCCAGCTGCTTAACTGTCTACGCCAACATGTTCTTTATTGGCGTGACAGAATAAGTCCAGGCGCTTTGCATGTTCATGAACAGGAGAATTTTCCCCTGACTTTTCAAGATGTGCTTAATTAACTGACACTGGCTACAGAGACCTGACAACGTAAGTAAGACCTGGACATAACTGCTGATGACACCTATACTTCAATTTTATTAGCGGCTGCCTTTGCTAACTTCCCTTTTCATTTGCTCCTTTTCTGAACCCACACTTTGACCTTCAAGAGGTTGGAGATCATTAACAATGAGAATATGAAAATTAAATCCAGCTGGGAGAACAGCCTCACCCATAGTGCAGGTGGTGTGAATTGAGCATATACTGCATAGTCATTTCGAATTATATATATATATATATATATTATATTTACAATTATATATATATATACAATATATATACTATTATACAATTAGGGTTTGGCTGTGACTTGGAACAGCATTTCATGTACATTCTTAAAAGAAAGGCGGCTTTCTTTTGGTCTCAGGCCACTACTTAGTTATTAACTGAAGGTTGTGCTTTACTACATCAAGATTTGAGAATTTCTACTATGAAGTACGCTAGGGGTTTAAATGCCTCGGAGCTTCAGGGCGATGCTGTAATTGTAGTTTTCTGTCATTTAGGTGACATTCTTCAATGTGACTGCCAATTTTCCTTTTAAATAGGTTGAATCCATGCATTGAATTGAACATGCAGTCATGAAATACATATAAAAAAGCATTTTAAAAAAGCATCAAAGAGCAGAGAGACATAACATCTTTTATGCGTCCCTGTGTTCAACTTTCTGTTACCCTACTAGCTTCTTGGCTCAAAGCTATAAGTCTGACTAAAGCTATCAAGCACCATCTCGAGACAGCTGTTGACGTAAGCACTCTATACTTCTGAGACTTCACACTCATCCATATTTGCCTTCCTTCTTTTTATCCACCACATTATTAAAACAATAGCACAGTAAAACAGCCTACATGCTCATTTAGAGAATCGGGCATGATTTATTGTCTCACAAACAAAAGTCTTCTTGTTTTGAGTAATAAACAGCACATTGCACACAACATTACATTTTTATTGTGTGCCAATTGCTTAAATGTAAGGCGAAATGAGCCAACCTAAATATGATTTTTAAACCATCAAGCCAGAATAGTTGAGCCAAGTGAAATAAGCCTTAAAAAGCAAGTAGGTAGGAACTCATATTTATTACTTGGTGTCATTATCGCAGAAGCAGATAAAAGGGAGCTATATTTCATTTTTATACAGATGAATGTTGACAATTAAATGTTTCACAGGGAGGTGTCTATCTGCGAGCACTAAATCAACCTCCAAGCATGGAAAATATGAGGAAATAGGTATTCATGCTGAAGTATGTTTAAATTACTACTATATGTATGTGGGTTTCTTTGACTTGTGAACTAGCCAGCGGGCTTACAGGACCTGAATTAAATATATAGTATCACATTATTTTACTGTAAAATGTGGTCTGTACCTACACAGCAATTTTTCAGTTAGACTGGTTTTGGATTATAATATTCTAATTCAAATTTAGTACAAGGATGACAATAAAGATTATGATTGTAATAAAAATATAATTACAGTGCATATCCAAATACATTGTGTGTTATTAATATGGACCCCACAGACATTATATATTATATATATAATTATATATTAATATAATTGCAAACAACATTCATAAGGGTCCAAACTCATAGGAAAGAGGAACATGATCAAAACTGTGAAATCCTGTAGATACAATTAGTATTTACCTGTATTTACCAAAGATTATGGTGATGAGAAACTGACAATTAAAGTTATTGGTCCCTTAAATGTAACTAGCATTTTGTTCATTTATCCTATTAATCCATTTACACTGAAATTAAATAAATAAATAAAAAAATTCTTCCGTAGCACCCCCATAGACAGAATTGGACCAAATTTAGCGACTGTTCTCTGTGCAATTCATTGGTTTATATCTCTCAAAGGATTTGGTAAAATAAAATGTCTGGAGGGTCTCTAGATTATACACACCAAATTCAAGTCAAGTCGATTTATTTTTATAACACTTTTCACAATACACTTAGTTTCAAAGCAGCTTTACAGAGTTTCAAATTCCATGTGCATCAAATAAATGGTCATGGGACAAGTTCAAAAATATGTTTATCTTATTGGTGAAAAATTTTTTCAATGGAAAAGGAAAACCATATGACCATATGAAAAACTTGGCTTTAGTCACCTCCCTGATGGAACAGGATCTTATAAGCCCATATCTCCTGTTGCTGTCGATAATACTCCTGTCACAACCAATTCAGTCAAAATGCACACAATACCATGATCCATAACGTAAATTGAGCAGTATGGGATGAACATGAACGCTTCTGCTATTTATAGAATCCTTAAAAAAAGAGAGCTTTGTTTCAGTGATTCATATATGAACAGATAAATAACATTGATAAATAACATCTAAAGAAATCAAGAGGTAAGAACAAGTCAATGAAAGAATGAAGCATAAAAAAGAAGGGGTGTAAAAAAGGTTAGAAATATGTAAGAGCATTAAATGCCTTGCAAGCTGCTGCTGCTGATCAGTTGCTAAGGTGAAAATATGAAATAAGAGGCAGAAGGAGTGAAGCTGCTGATTGGCTGTTAGAGAGGTCGGGCGGCGGGTACCACCAGAGCGCAAAGAGAGGGAGAAAAAAAACCCAACCAAAAACAAAAAACTTGATCGAGACAGTTCCTGGTGTCACCCTAAAAAACCTCTTTCTGCCTTTCACACAGTATTTAGTAAAAGCCATACTCATCTATGTATGTCAGAGCAAAGCAGCAAATCTCTCAGCACTAACAAGTGAGCTCCAAACTCCCAGCTATTACAGCTAATTACAGTCTAATGACTGAAGTTGCTCGAGACCTCTCTTTTGTTGTTTCCTGACATTAACCAAACAGTAGGTTATACTTAGAATATGTTCCTCTGACCCAGTGTCCCTCCTTTTCTGTAATTCGACAAACATGCAATTAGTTTAATACATTTGGTAACACTTTATTTTACAGTGCCCATTTCACATGTTACAAGTACATACTATAGTAATAACAGTAAATTATGCATAATTACATGCCTAAACCCTAAACTTTGTAGTAAGTACATGTTAATCAATATTACTCAGTACTTGTATGTGTAATTTACATTGCAACACGGACACCTTAAAATAAAGTGTGTAACAACAGATTTTTTTAAGAAGTCCTCATTAATTAATATCACATCTGCACGTTGCAGCATTGTCAGACCTCCTTAGCAGGGGTCCAATCAGACTTGTTTCGATAAAAAGAGAAAAAAAAGCAAAAAGAAAAAAGAAAACGAAAAATGCTATTGAAATTCAAGATCCAAAGGCTTGGCTGAGACACAAACATTTAGGAGTGTGTGTATGTGTGGTCGACAAGAAAAAAGATGTAGTAATAAGAAAGACTTCAGAGGAGTCGCCTTGACTTCAGGCGGTATTCATTCTTGATAAGCTAAATTAATCCCTCTCCGTCATTAAACTAGAATTCACAGCATGAGGACTTCTAGAATTACAGTCAAAATTTGTGCGGTGACAATCCCGTGTGTACTTGTGAGTCACACAAGTCTCTTTTTCTCCATACATCATGGTAATGTGAACTTGTGACACTGCCTATGATAGACCTGTTGTGTGCCAAGCCTGAGTACACAATTACCACTGATTTGCTCATCTAGAAAAGCAAACTCAATCAAAAATAATGACTCTCTGCTCTGCAGGTATTTGCATAAGGCGCTAGGTTCATTGTTATGTACCTCAATTCTTCCTTTTTCAAACCCATCTCAAACTCATGTTGGAGGTGCCTTCTTCCCTGTGGCGAGGGCTGTTGGGTGCGTTCTGCTTTTGAACACACTGATGTTCCTCTATTGCTTCCTGTCGTCCTGCCTGGTACTTGTGAGTCACACAAGTCTCTTTTTCTCCATACATCATGGTAATGTGAACTTGTGACACTGCCTATGATAGACCTGTTGTGTGCCAAGCCTGAGTACACAATTACCACTGATTTGCTCATCTAGAAAAGCAAACTCAATCAAAAATAATGACTCTCTGCTCTGCAGGTATTTGCATAATAATAATATCGCTACCTTAAAAGAGTCGCCAAATAAACTATTTTTCCTCTTCTCCCCGACAATGAAGTGGGGGAAATTGATTTTCACTTTTCCGCATCCGTGTGCTGCCGCAGCAAACCTATTTCAGGCTTTGCATTACTGGCAGCAAGCATAAGGCAAAAAAAGGCTAATATAAATAACTGAACAAATAACTCCATAACAATGCATAATTAAAAAAGACAATAGTGAATCTATGGATGTTTCACAACGCTGGACCAGACGCTGGGAAGAAAATGAACTCGCCAAGCACCATATGGCAAGCAAATAAACAGAGAAGTTACTCATATTTATATTATATTTAATGCAATGAATTATGCTAAGAAAAATTTATGCCAAATACGTTCTCTCAATTCAGGTGAGGAAAAACTTAATTCCATTCGAAACCCTTGTTGGATATCTCTCTGGAAGCTCACGTGTGTATTCCTGTACCGCACATACTTTTTATTTCTACAGTCGTGGGACAGCAGGAAACAGCGATGGGACACAGGGAAAATGACAGAACATGGGGCTGGGCATAATGCAGGAGCATGGTAGTGAAAAATGTATTTATGAGTGGCTGGCAGCATGTGTGTGTGTGTCGCATGACCGGGTGCTCTCATGTAGAGGTCCGACCCAGCCTGCAGTAGTGATGGATGAGCTGGCCACAGAATTGGACAGGTAATACAGCACTTTGGGAAACAGATAAATAAATACATAGGGGACCAGCTATATAAACGAAAGGACTACAGATAAACTCCTGCAATTGCCTGAAGAGGAAATGCATGTATTCAATGGTAGGGGAGCACGTAGTACACATATTAAGAGATCACCTCTGTCATTACTGGTCCCACACAGCGGAAGAGACCGGGTTAGAATCAAAAGAACTAAAGGGGTGGGGATATAGGACTGTGTGCACAACACTTTCAAAGCACTCTCTTTTGATTTAGACAGCATAATACAGCAGTGCTGAACATGTCGAGGATATTATTCAGTATTTGATGTGACCTGCAAGGCAGTTGTAAATAGCAGAGGAGCAGGGTGGACGTCAAAGTGAAAAATCTGTTTTCACAATCTGCATCAGTAAAATGTAAAATATATATTGCATGAACAAGTCCACGAAATATATTAAAGTGCATTGAAAAGAAAAAAAAAAGTAGTTGGCGAACATTAATATATAGCATTATATAAATACAGGGCATGAAATTAACGCTCGGCAAGCGACAAAGAGTAAAAATCAGTGTCAGTGAGTATACAAAGCAATGTGCCATTTTTTTTTTTACAATATATATTTTTTTACAATGCCTGAGAATGTGATATGTTTTAGCGCAATTCACAAAGACTCAAATCACAAAGACTGTGCTGTAATTATATATGTGCTTCTTTGCGATCCCTTCACGTGACATGCTCATGGTAACTTCTGTTTGTAATGAGAAATATGTTGAGTATTTTATTTGTACTTTTTTATTAAATGAATTTCATTGTTATGTACCTCAATTCTTCCTTTTTCAAACCCATCTCAAACTCATGTTGGAGGTGCCTTCTTCCCTGTGGCGAGGGCTGTTGGGTGCGTTCTGCTTTTGAACACACTGATGTTCCTCTATTGCTTCCTGTCGTCCTGCCTGGTGAGCATGTGGTTTGTGGACAGTGTTGGTTGACGCTTTTTGTCAGCACCTCTTCCCTCTTTCATTTGTGCAGTGAGCGTGTCGTCCCCTCCCTCGGAGTGTCTTTCCTTTGTCCTGTGTTTTAATGGAAGTGGTAGCCTAGCTTCTTTCTCACACACATATACGCACACACATATATATCTTCTTTCCAGTGTGTGTGCGCTAAAAGGACATTGAAGGCGGTTCCTGTGTAGTTCCTTTTCTGTAGTAGAAATTAGTGAGAAGCAAACAAAGACTTAAGAACTGATTTGGGTTTCCTAATATTGTCACCCACTACACAAGCGGGTCACCAGTTGAGAAGGGCTAGGCCACGAAAAGTGTTGGACAGGGTTACTTTTTCGTCTCGATGGCTTTGTAATTCTTGGAGGGCTTCTGGTGAATTTGTACCACATCTGCATTCCCAGTAGTTTCAGGAACCTCAAGCAGAAGGTTTCTCTGTGTCTACCCCAGAGGCATTCAAATGTTAAAAAGATAACGACTTGAAAGGAATGGAAAAACATGCTGGCACTGCATGGCCGTATTTGTGTTTTAGATGTGTGAAGAGCTGTTTTGGGTATGCATATCTGGACCATATGAAACGGCACTGTTTGATGAACAGCTTGAAGACTGGACACAAGTGCTTCGGGTGAGAGTATGCATGATAATGTCCAGAATTTCAAATATAATAGCTTTCATATGCGTGGCGGTTACCACTGCTAATACTACACATTAGGCTGACTAAAAAGGAACATAGGGGCTTTTTTTTCTTCAGCCATTCGCCATGATATAAAAGGATTAGGCCTTCGCTAGAAAACTTATTCTATTTAATCACAACAGCACTGCAACAAGGTATATCAGTCAGTTTGCAAGTATTAAAAGTAAGTATTGAGTAATAACAGTGAATATATACAATGCTAGTGTTTTTATTATTATTATTATTATTATTATTATTATTGTTGCAATTAAAATTATATTTATACGTAAGATAACTAACATGGATACTGGTGGGTCACTGCCTAAAATGTAGTCGCAGATCTGTTCTGATATAGGGTCACAAACAACAGGGGGAAAAAAATTATGATTGTGCAAACAATAAAAGGCAAATAACCATCAACGCTTGATTATATGGTTAGTTGCCTTTAATTGTATAAAAGAAAACAAGTTGTTTACTATTTAGTCTATGATGATATGCTAACAATTCTGCATATTTTTGGGCCCGTACAAATCATAGCAATATTACAAAATTATTATTTTTAATTCATTAGTAGTAGTAGTAGTAGTAGTAATAATACAATTTCATTAATGTAATTTTTTGTCACTACATTAAAAGAAGGCATCAAACCATAGAATGTAAAGCTACTGCAAACACTGACAACGATCTGGAACTGTAAAGCAAAAAGTTTATGAAATAGCATTTGTGGCATCACCAGCATTTGCCTGGCAGTTTGCAGGCTATTTCAGACAGCTGGCAGGAGCTGTGCTCTTAGGGAAATTACTCAAAATGTGTTTTTAAAAAGAGTTTCTCAGGCAGGAGAATGAGGACACCATGGGGAGAAAGGCACACCTGCTTTCAGTGCTGCACCATGGGAGTCCAGCGATCGAGAGACTGGGATAATTTAGTTCCTAATGCCAGAGACTGACGTTGAACGTTTGCTTGCTTAAACCGCACTTACTGCACTTTCAATCCTGTCACCATTCATCTTATACAATGTCTGAGAAAACGCAATCTCAACTCTCTCACAAAGATAGTTGTTGCTGTTTTGCTTTCTGTATGACATCAACATTTAGATGGTTTGTCATGCAGGTTTTGCGATCTTTGTTTGCACTGTAAGCTTCTACAGGTCACATCTTATTTACCCTACTGCATGCAATTTTCTTTTTTAACACCCGAAAAGAAAAGAAAAGAAAAGAAAAGAAAAGAAAAGAAAAGAAAAGAAAAGAAAAGAAAAAAGAAAACACCAACACATCTGTAGAAAACAGCTGAAATTATGAAGATTGGCGATTTGTCTAAAGAAGCAGACATTTGTGCCAAGTCTGAAATCTTAACTGTTCAGAAAAAGTTTACGGTATTCAACCAAATCATAGCTGCCATGTTGTCATTGCCAATTTATACTTATGATTGTCTTACCTACAGTATAACATTCAATAATCACTAAAACAAATAAATACTTTATAAATTATATCAAGTACAATTTAACCAAGAACAACAGCTTTCTTGATACCTGTATCAATTATTACTGAAAACAAAAAAGCCATTTGGCTTACAGTTCTGCATAATTTTTTTTTACATTGCAGCATTTTAAATCTGATGGCTCCCCTGGCCTTATGAGACAGAAAAACCTACGCTAGTTATACCCCTCAGAACCTCAGAATATCCAGGTATTGTTTAGGTTATATGGCCTACTGCACATTTGGCATAGTGCATACTACTGTATATATGATGATAAGTTGGTTTAACATAAAACTGGAATAGATCCAAAGAAAAGTAATCACATATGCATGCATTAGGTATGATTTGTATATAAGGGTGTGGATGAAAAACATTTTCATCAAATTATGGTAAGAAACTGTACAACACTCTTTGCAGGTTTTGCTGAAAGAGGCTGATAAGAAATATTTGAGATGAATGATAGTAAAGCTAAGTATAGCTGATCCAACAACAAACACAGACCACAGTGGGAGATGTGCTATTTTCCAATATTTGTTTATTCAGAAGAAACAAAGTCATATTTTGATAGTAACCCTTCTGTAATGGATCATGTGACTCCATTTAACATAAAAGGTCACTTGACGAGAATTAGTTCAGAATCTAACTAGACATTAGTGATTAGATGTAGACACAGATGATTGCATGTCAGTTCAAAACTTGAAAGCAACGTAAGGTAAAAAACGCACACCAACATCCAGCCACAATTGCACAAATGGTTGCCACAGTAACGCTCCCATGCTAGGAAGGCACCTGCAAAGCATTACTGTGTTTTTTTCACTTATCTGAGAGAATATTCTGACAAATAGTAAATAAAAATGTGCTACTCTATTAATCTATTATCCTGCCTGGTGCATAAAATGTACAACAAAATGAAATTCAAGCTTTAAAAGACTATAAGGTTGATGCAATGTATGCAATTTAAAAACATCATACCACTTACCAAGGATGTAAAGATCTCTTTGAACCGAACCTACATGATTGACTTCATATTAATGCCCTCAAGCAACTCAAGTGAATACTTAAAATCTAGAGCTACTGTAGCTGCTGGAATTCAAAGTCATTCCACAGGCCAGTACAAACCAGATGTAATCGTGAGATGTGTGCAACACCTTCCATTGTCAAATAACCCTTAATACACCACTCACTCCCAGAGTGTTTTTGATTGAACGGCTGTAGTAACGGTAGGCTTACATTATTTATTCTGTTTGTAGCCCCATGCATTTAATATAGCTGACAAATTGCTGGAACTCTTTGTGGTGTGTTTAAATAAGAGTACGCTGGAGGGTTTGGGTGCACTTGTGAATGGGACGGGCATGTTTCATAGTAAGCCGAAATAAAAATAGGTCATGCCTTGACATGCTTGTTGCCATGCTGTACACAAACAGTGGCATCGTGTCATCAGGATGGGAGCATCCCATTGGTCGGAAATTTCAGGAGGGCCCTAACCATGGGTAGCAAACCTTGTTTGGCAAAAGCTTAGTGGAAGAGACAGGCAGGGAATTCCTTTAAAGGAAAAAGAGGTCCTTAGGAAAGAGGGAGGAAGGAAGAGGGATTCTGGGATAGAGGAGCAGAAGGGAGGGAGCTGACCAGGCTAATCCTAACCTGACGCAAACTGGTGCAAACTGTTGGGAAGCTCAGCTATTCATTAATGGGAGACACAGTGGGGAGGAAGAACGAATGTGTGTGTGTCTGTATTGGTGTTTGAGTTACTGCCAGGAAGGCCTGTTCATTTGTCTTCAGAGCCGAACATACAGTAGGGGTGTGAATTCCATTGGAGAGTCGCTTAAATGCCTTAGTGTCAGGGTTTTTGACAAAGGATTTGGGGCCAGAAGGAAAAAGATTAGTGTGGAAACACCCCTCTCCATCATCTCTCGTCCCAAAGAGTCTGGGTTTAGAATAAAAACCATGCCGTAATCGTATAAGACTATCCAACTGTCATTTCGTAGCACTGAGAAGCAAAGAGTTGGTTTTGGAACAGAGTAAGTAGTAAGTCTAAAATTGATGTGGCAAATCACTCAAAATCACTGTGGAAATGACAACACTTCACAACTGCCATCAACTACAGAACTACGTAGAAAAGCAATGTGGTGGTGAATCTCAAGAAGGAGGAGGGATGAATGCTAAATAAATAAATAAATAGTATTAGTAGTAGTAGTAAATACAGAAATAATAATTGCCCTACAAACAGTCAGTTATATATATGATTATGGGGGTAAGATATAGCCTTTTCTTGTATTCAAGGCACAGGAAGATAGTAGATCTTCAAAAAGATCACAAAAAGTAGATAGCAATAAAAAGAGGGATGTTTGACAGAGTGAAGTTGATCTTCAAACTAACTCCTCTTGTGTAGTCCACTCAGCAGGCCACGAAAACCCATGCAGCTTCGCTAATCAAACTTTCCAATTAGTGCTTATGAGCCCAAAAACAGCTAACATTAAAGGCAAGGTGCATAGCGCCACCATAAAGTGAACATCAGATTCTCCCCTCTTCATCTGCAGACAGTATGAGACAAAGAAAGGAAGAGGCAGGGAGGGACAGAAGCAGCTTCAGTGTGCCATTTTCACAGTGCAAGTGAGTGTGAAAAAAAGTTCCACTTTAGTGACAGGAGGGGAACTACTTTTTCCTGATTCTTAGTTTCTTCGTTGTCGTCTTTTCTGAGCGACCTGCCGGAGCTCGGGCTGCTTGGGAAATGGCTCTCCGTTGAGACGACTAGCACAGTGTCACACATTTTTTGTGTGTGCTTAAGTGTCAGTGTGTCCCTGTGGATGGAGACAGTGTGGGTATGGAACAAAAAAGGAGGGGTGTGGAAAGCAAGAGCAGAGAGTAAGGAAAACTGAGAGAGGGAGGATGACATGCCTAGTGATAAATGGGTAGGAGTGACAGTGCTGAGTGAAGCTGCCAAGCGAAACACCAGTGCTTGATCTGAGGCCTGTCCACTCTCCTCTGTGTGTGTGTGTGTGTGTGTGTGTGTGTGTGTGTGTGTGTGTGTGTGTGTGTGTGTGTGTGTGTCTGTATTGGTGTTTGAGTTACTGCCAGGGAGGCCCGTTAATTTGTCTTCAGAGCTGTACATACAGTAGGGGTGTGAATTCCATCGGAGAGCCACTTAAATGCCTTAGTGTCAGGGTTTTCAACAAATAATTTGGGGCCAGAAGGAAAAAGATTAGTGTGGAAATACCCCTCTCTATCATCTCTCGTCCCAAAGAGTCTGGGTTTAGAATAAAATACCATGCTGTAATCGTATAAGACAATCCAACTGTCATTTCGTAGCACTGAGAAGCAAAGAGTTGGTTTTGGAATAGAATAAGTAGTAAATCTAAAATTAATGTTGCAAATCACGCAAAATCACTGTGGAAAAGACAACACTTCACAACTGCCATCAACTATGGAACTACATAGAAAAGCAAAACAATGTGGTGGTGAATCTCAAGAAACATCCCAAGAAAATGTCTAGAAGCAGACTCCAAAATCAAAAACAGAAATAAGAAATGATATTTGGCTTAACGATAATGAATCCAACCATAGACAAAAAACTAAAATAATAATTTGATATTATTATTGCTATTTGTTGCTGCTGTTTTATATGTAGTCTATTTAAGTGATGATGACATTTCATTTTAA
The DNA here is from genome assembly GCF_001515605.1 of Sinocyclocheilus anshuiensis. NCBI lineage: Eukaryota > Metazoa > Chordata > Actinopteri > Cypriniformes > Cyprinidae > Sinocyclocheilus > Sinocyclocheilus anshuiensis. The sequence goes on along the minus strand of NW_015537973.1, from coordinate 1,680,361 downwards.
AGTACTGTGGTTATGAGAATGTGGAGGAGGAATACGCATAATGGTCATGAAATAAGGTCCAATGCAATAAATAAAAAAAATTATTAATTAATTAATACATAAATAAATAAAAACAACAACAACAATAATAAAATGGCCCTACAAAAATGGCCCTATATTTAAAATAATAAAATCATAACTTAATTTCTAACTGGAAGATTACATGGCACAGAAGGACACATAAAAGATGAGGAGATGGCAATACAAAGAGGGATGTTTGACTGAGAGTGAAGCTGATCTTCAAACTAACTCCTCCTGTGTAGTCCACCCAGCAGGCCATGAAAACCCATGCAGCTTCGCTAATCAAACGTTCCAATTAGTGCTTATGAGCCCACAAACAGCTTACATTAAAGGCAAGGAGCACAGCTCCACCATAAAATGAACACCTGATTCTTCCCCTCTTCAGCTGCAGACAGAATGAGACAAAGAAAGGAAGAGGCAGGGAGGGACAGAAGCAGCTTCAGTGTGCCATTTTCACAGTGCAAGTGAGTGTGAAAAAAAGTTCCACTTTAGTGACAGGAGGGGAACTACTTTTTCCTGATTCTTAGTTTCTTCGTTGTCGTCTTTTCTGAGCGACCTGCCGGAGCTCGGGCTGCTTGGGAAATGGCTCTCCGTTGAGACGACTAGCACAGTGTCACACATTTTTTGTGTGTGCTTAAGTGTCAGTGTGTCCCTGTGGATGGAGACAGTGTGGGTATGGAACAAAAAAGGAGGGGTGTGGAAAGCAAGAGCAGAGAGTAAGGAAAACTGAGAGAGGGAGGATGACATGCCTAGTGATAAATGGGTAGGAGTGACAGTGCTGAGTGAAGCTGCCAAGCGAAACACCAGTGCTTGATCTGAGGCCTGTCCACTCTCCTCTTCAACACGCCTATGACCCCTTTATTTGTGAAGTGTGTATGTGCTGGAGGGGGCAATCAAAATGAAAATGCTCACCATTTTCTCTTCTTTCCTCCCTCGTACACACACACACACACACACACACACACTTCATACAGCAGCTCTGCCTGGTCATGCTGGCTGTTGTGACTGTGCAAAGCTCCCACTGTGTTCTTAATTAGCTTCATTGATTGAATGTATTAATTAATCCCTGTCCTGAATAAATCATGCACAGACAGTTGTGTAGCATAAAATATTAGTGACACAAATTTGTTGCCACAGATGTCCCCAACCAAGTAAGATATAAGTCTAGAAGTCACTTTGGGAAGCCTCGGCTAACTATTTTTCTTTGTGTCTTTAATATTTAGTTGTGAAATCTGACTGTATCAGCACAAATATTGACAAATAGTGATATATACAGTAAAACATTCTGTAATATTAACTTTAGTTTCTGGTGGGTTATTTTTATTGCTACAACAGTCTCTGTTAAACATAAAGAAAGAAGAAAGTACACTCAAATCCCTTTAGACATTTCTTATTTTTTGTTCGACTTGCAACAAAAGCCCTCTTAGGTCACATTTTCATTAGCAAACAGTACAGACTATGACACCTCCATCTCATGTCTAAGGAACTATGTAAGAATAAGTGTTGAGAACAATGGAAATGATGGCCCCTACTTCATGTCAAAGGATATTGTGATTAATGCTACATTAGGACTCCCAAAAAAGAACATCTTCAATCTGAAATGTTTCCAAATGTTTCTACAAAAAAACCCCCCAAAAAACACACTTTAGATTAATGGCTCAGTCCTGCTGCTTCATCATCAGTTTTTGACTTCGGGGACATTAAAAGCCTCATTGACAATAAAGAATCTAATAGCTGCTCAGTGGAAAGGTTAACCAGCAGAGAGAAAGAAACAAAAGCTGAAACAGAAAAACGTGGAGATTTCTCATTTACTGTAAACACAGTGCAGCCCTCCGAGTGCTATTGATGAAAGCATCATGTAGCCAAAACAGCAAGGCCAAATACATGTAGCTAAATACGGTCGCAGAGCTATAAGCACATCATCAATAAAATTGATTCAGCGCTGTCTGCCTTCTTGTTTTTCCGGCGTTTTCCATCTTGATGATTATTTTCAAATGCATCGTAGTCCCATTCATTAATGAACAGTAGCACTCGTTGAATGGACAGAGAATCAGAATTAAATATGGTAGAATCTACAACTACAAATAGTTTCAATAAGTCCCTAGCTGTAGGAGCCGTGGGATGCCGAAAGTTTTGACCATCAATGAGAAACTCGAGTCCCATACAGTTGCGAAAAGCTTAAAAAGGGAGGTTAGACAGAGAAGAAATAGCAAGAGACGGCAAGCTCTAATGTTGTACTTTTGATTCATTCTCGCATTTAGTTGATACGCTGATGCTCATTAGAAGAAAAAAACACTGGGATCTGTGTGGGTGTTCATGTTGCTTTGTGCACTTGTGAGGATTCAGCGTTTTGAAAGTCACACAGAGGGATATCGGCCGAAAGCTCGGACGGCTGTTTGAAGTGATCCACTGTTTAGTGGATGAGGATAATGACCAGCGGTAACCCTCTGGCTCCGGCTCTGAAATGAAGGGATTTCTTCACCTTTACACTTCAATGATCATAATAGTGGAAGTCGTAGAGCACGGAGGGTGGATCACATCAAAAATGGAAGGAGGAAAGAAATGTTAATGTAAAAAAAGCATCATGCAATGCTCTAAATCTCTGCGTCCGTTAGCACTCATCGCAGAAAAGCCGTTTTCAAGGCCATACGTGCGCCGCTTGTTTAAAGTGATGTAGTGAGCAAACTTGCATCAAATTGGGCAAGGTTTTAGAATCAGTAATTCATCGTTTGCATGTTTGAACACAAATAAGCCACGCAGGGGTTCGGTGTGAAGCCTGAATGAGGGGAAATCCCGCTGTGAGTATGGCATGAAGCAGATTGACCCCCTGCATTCCAGCAGCCTGATCTGCAACGAGCCGTCCACTTGCTAATGATCCTGGATGAGCAAGAAGCAGGAACCAGGGGCAGCACACTGCCTTCCATCTCCCAATGCAATGTAGGCCAAATCACCTTTGATTTAATTGTCCCTTTGACCTATCATAATACATGGATAAATAATATGTAAATGAGCTCACCATGACCCCAAAGGGTCTTTGACTCGAGATCTGACCTAATTAAGCTTTTCCACTGTGCTGGGTAATCATAAAACATGCTTACAGTAAAGAAAAGAAGGAACAGAAAAACAGGCTTAAAGGACTTTACCTGTCCAGCTGTTGGATCTAAGTTAATTACTTTAAAAAGGACGTTATGCTGATGAGCAGGAGAGATAGCAGGAGGAGTGGATGATGGGAGCAGGCCCTCAGCGGATTCAAAGAAGAGCTTAATGCAGCCGGAGGTCGGGATCAAGGCCCTGGAGATGAGAAAGGAAGACAAGACGGCGGAGCCTGGGTCCTCAGAGACGATGATGAGAGTCGGTTTGAACACAGCACTTCCTTAAGACTGAGCCCATTATGTGTCTAAATACCAAGTCCATTAACCAGTGTCCACACCCATGGGATCCACTGCAGGAACTACCTCAGCCCTGGATCCACAGCTCAGACAGCCTGTAGCCGCCACGGTTTCTCCAGAGATAGAGAACCCAATGCTCACGTCAACTCTTCTGCTGCAAAGTTTGGCCTAAAAGCAGAGATTTAACCATCTGACATAAAGGAGATGAATATGAACGCCAAATATACTTGGGGGAGGAAGAGGAAATATCCCTTCAGGTGATGAAAAGATATTGACATAGCCGCAAGACGGATGGGTAGTGTCTTGAGGAAGTGTTCTCCGGCAATCGCTCTGGAGATATGAATAAACGATGCAAATGCAGATAGATAGAGTAAATAGGCTGACTGAATCTGTGCTTCACATAATATGCCACTTGAACACAGTATTTACTTTGAGCCTATTCAGATTCATCACAAAGGAATGATGCTGTTTTGACGCTATAAATTGTTCGGAGTTTTGACTCAAGAATGTATCCAAGTTTCAGCGCACACCGCAGGCTACTACATCACAGTATTGCACCCAAAATAGAGCCTTTTCATGTATTTAGAGGAGAAGACAGAAGTACTTACATAACATCACATGCTGAGAAACATCTCAGTTGACACAGAACAATACGTAAGTACTGACTGGCTGTCATGTGAACAAACTTAAGGGTGATGTAACCTGCTGTACAGGTCAAGTACATGCTCTTTGGCATTATATAACAAACACATACACTTAAGAGAGGAAAAGGCTGCATTCCCTTCGGTGATAAAAGATATTACCGAGATGGAGAGTAAAGTGTTCTCTGACAATCACTCAGCAGATATGAGTAAAAACAATCAAAATGCAGTTGGATGCACTAAATAGGCTTGTTTTTGAGTCTATTCAGATTTACATCAAAACAAATTAATGTATTTTGACATTTAAAAATGTTCTGAGATCCACAACATATACGCAAGTTTTGGCATACTATTAGAGGCCATAGCATCAGATTTTCTGTCACAGAACTGTGTTTCACTAGAAGTACAGCCTTTTCATGTATTTAGGGGAGATGCCGAAGGCACAGGTATCACATCGCACGCAGAGAAACATCTCTAGGTGATACAAACCAACCAATAAATACTGACTTGCTGTCATCTGAACAATGTTAAGGGGAAATAACCACCTCTACATGTCAAGTAAAACAGAAAGAAGAAGAATAAGAAAAATAAAACAGGGTATACAAAATTCAAGGCAAGACCACAGCTCCAACTAGCAAATGTAGCTAGCCAAAACGGCTGTCCGCATTATGGATCTGTGCCACACAGCATGTGAAGCCACACAGCTGCTGTTATGGGGCAGATTGTTGGAGGTAATTGTGGTCTTTTAAGTGGTGCGTTAGTTAGATGGCAGATCAAGCAGAGGATGCTGTTGTTTTGGTGCAGCAGCGCACTGGGGCTGATTACGCGCTGCACTCCGACACGGCACATTATTTATTGATGCCACGCACGCTTTAAAATGCACTGTCACAGCGGTAGGTGGCATTGTGCTGTCACATTCAAAAAAAGCTGTGGAGCGAGAGGGAAAAAAGTGGTTTATCTCCTCGCACCTCACCATGAATTCATCCACAGTTCCACAATGTTCTTTTTGTCTTCCTTGTACCTAGTGATTCAAACTTTCATTTTACTCCTGACAACTTTCAATCACGATTTTTCAATCATTATTTATTATTGATGCACAATACAATTGTGTAACAATTAGAAACACTGAGCATTTAATAATATACATATAAAATATGTCTAAAACATTTTTTATTCCTACTGTCTATGCAGGCCCCGCAAAAATCGGAAAACGTAAATCATAAAGTCCTTCATATATCTCACTCCTTACAACTTTGCTTATTAAATATTTTGTCTTATTGTTTATTTCCATTCCATTTAACATTTACTTCCATCTAACACATTAAGATATTAACCATTTTAATGTTAATGTATTCCGAAGATTTTATCTTAAATCCCATTTGTTCCATATTTACAAAAGTTTGAGGAGAGAAAGTTAAATGTTTCAGTAATACTTTACAATAAGCTCCCAATAGTTAACACAGCACTTTAGTGCTTTGCTACAGTTACAGTGTTTATCAATCTTTGTTAGTGTTAGTTAATTAAAAATAAAATATAACTTTTAATTGTTAGCTCATGTTATATCGGGCCCCTCAATATAACTAATAATAACAACTAAGAATAATAAATGCTTTATAAGTGTTTTTTTTAGCACATTAACTAATGTAGGTAAATAATGTTAACAAGGAACTATATTGTAAAGTGTTACTAATGTTGATTCCAACACGTTCATTCAAAAGCAGGGTGCTAAACTGAAATCAATAAATACTCAAAGCAACATGTTTCCTTGCAGGTTGGCACTTTGCAGCCAACAAACATTCATTTCTCTGAAGTGACACATCAACAAACCATTTATCTGATGCGGTAAAGGAGCATCCTTCCATATCTGCCTTTCTATTTACTGGCTGCCGAATATCGGTGACTATTCAGCTGCGACAAGTGACTACACAATAAACCGCAGTGTTGCAAAGGCAGCAGGCCTGTATTATTCAGATGGAGCGAGACTGCGGGCTGTTTGATATTAGAGACGCATTTGAAAGCCACAGGTAAGCTCGGGGGTTTGCCTTAATCCTCTGCTTGGGATGGAAGGCATGCTACGTTCCATCCCCTGACCGCCTGCCACATATGAGTACAAAATGGCAGTCTATGAGTGGTGAGATGATTATGCAGTCCAAAGCTGCACTACTGTTCCACAAAAATACTTCATAACCACTAATGTATAGACATCTGGGAAGGATTGACTGTCACACAGGCCATCAACTGTATATGAAGCGGATCTGAGAGAGTAAATTTAATTACGGAGGTGTGATTTTCCCCTGGAGTAGGGGAAGGGAATTGTTTTGTACAGCCTCAGAGGTGGAGAAAATGGCTGGTGGTGAGAGGTTTCGTGTAGGCTGCTGAGAAAAGTGCTGTATGAAAGCTGTTGGATGGAGGCTTCAGTGATAATGAAATCCTCTCTCACTTTCTTTGTGCCTCTCGGTTAGTAGAGTGACCAGAATATCTTCTGGTCGTGAAACAAACGTGCTCTTGCACAATACAGTTGGGCAACACAGTAATTTGCTATGCATTATGAAGCTGGTGAAGAGCGCTAAAGGCTGGAGAGGGGAGATAGAGCATGTAGCCGGGGAGAACATTAAAAGCTTGTTTTGTTAGCGGCCCCCTGCTGGCAGAGCGCAGATCAAAGCTAATGCTGGAAATAGGGGGTGCGTTGCTTTGGGTAATCTCAGGGCCTCAGCAACTGGGCAGGGCGTTCAAGTCACCAACGCACCTCGGCTAGCACCAAGCGGGGACTGTTCCATCTCCTTCTCCCGCACCTCCTTTCTGGTTCTCCCTCGTTTTTTTTGCCTCCCATCGCTAAGGAGACTGCCTGACTGTCCATCTCTATGGTTGCACACATTCCCCTCACGCAGATTTGGTTCAGTCCTAATTAAGGCTTCTCCTTTCATTTGTGGAGATAATTGGACTTTCATCTCACCAGGATGCTGCAGCCAAATCTATTCTCTATTCTTTACTTTTTAATGGGAAGGGGAGAGGAGGGGGACCCCGAAAAAAGCAAGGAGAGAAGACGAAAAATCTCTTTCTTAAGGACCTGCCTAAATAATTGAAGATATCCTGGGTCACAAATATCCGTGTCACAATTAAGTACCTTTGACTTTTCCTGTTTTGGAGCGATAAACCATGATTGTGTTTGTTAGAATCATAGGAAAGGGATTTAATGAGGGGTAGACCTGTGAGACAGATGCTTGTGGAAGATCAGAGGAGGACCCATAGAGATTAAGTCTATCCATAGCTCAGCCACGGCATTCCCTGTACACATGCAAACAAGCCCATAAATTAATCCAAATGCATCCAATTTAGTAGACTCACCTACTTCTGTTAGATGGGAAGCTCAAGGGAAGCTCTTCACCCAGAAATGAGCCACAGAGGCAGATTTCACCAAACTGGATTGATTTTGATTTGATTAGCAGACCTTAACATATGTTTTCCTACTGGCTGATGTGCAGTCATTTCGCCGTAGTGCTTGATCAAATAAATATCGGTGAAGTCTGAGGTCTGATGAGATAATTAGATCAGTTTCTTACCCATACATTCCCAGCAGACTCTGCACCACTCTGTAGAGCATTTGCCCAACTAGTGAAATATGTTATCTTATGAAAGTTGTAAAATGTGAAGCAAAGCCTAAAGGGTTCAGGATGTGAAGTAAGCAGCGGATTGTTTCTCCCTACATTTAGAAGGCTAAGAACTTTCAGACCATGGTATCCTCCCTCCCCGGCCTCATCTAAATGATCTACTGAGATTAGTCACTCTTAACCTTGAGGTCATGCAAGTTATAAAGATGAATAATCAATAAAATCGACAGAAATGATCTATCATTATAAACATTATTTTTCAGTTTTCAACTGGTTATTTTTAAAAGCAATTACACAATCTGAACGGCTGCCTGTGGATTTATTTTCAGGTAACAAGGAAAAGTACTAAAGAACCTAATAACCTGTGTGTTCACCAGAGAACCATAAACTTATGTGTTCATGCTCACAACAACAAATTGTCACTGAATGCAGTCCCCAGGAAGGGAAAGTCTAACAATACACAGGCCTGAGCAGTCACATTTAGCTGCATTCAATGTATGGCCTATAGATACTGTAGACACCAGTGATGCCCACAGCTGGTCTCAGGAGACATAAGGTAATGTCTAGGATGTTTCAGACATCTCCCTGCCCCTTAATTATTTAATTGAGGCAGTTATGTACATTGGAAAGAGAGTAACAGGGTTATTGCTGGCCTAAATCAGCTCTTAATTGAAAGGCAGCCATAAAAGCTGCAGGTGTCCAGCCCTCGGTGTCTGTAATTGGTGGCCCATGGAGTGCTGGGATGAGCAGCTGCTTAACACAGCGAGTCTGAGAGAATGACATGCTTCTAACCAACCCTGCTTAGCCTGCATAACGTTTATGTAAATCCTTTAACATAACAGTTAACTTATTTCATTTCCAAGGAATTAACTGCATTAATTACACTGTAAAAAATGCTGTAGTTTCTACAGCAAAATGTTACAGAATATTACTGTTTAAACATTTTACAAGATGTAGCTGTAATTTGCAATGCATTATGGGTCAAATAAAGTTTTACAGTTGTTAACAGTATATTTACAAGTCAGCTGTAATTCATTTACAAGAAGCAGGTGTTGTTGCTGTAGCTCCTGGACTGAAAAAAAAAGAGTTTGTGGTTTTGTAAAATATATTAAATGAATCATCATAAATTCTACTTGTAATATTAAAAATCAAGAAGAACAACGATTTTCTAAGTAAAATGTACACATTTAATTCATGTAATTAATGAACTGCGTGAGAAGAGTAACTCTTATTAATATTTACTTTGTAATATTTATGTTTTATAGTCATTGCACATAAATCTAGAAATATGAAGTAAATTTTAATCTAAAAGTTCAGCGCGCTTGAATCCGCGCATGCGTGTTTGGACCATAGGTTTGGACCCACGCTTTGAATCAGAGAGAAGGTTGGGCTTGTCACGGAGGAGATGCATGGCTGGATTTTCTCGTGTTTTATGATGGTATTCAACTTAATTATAGTTAATTCTAGTCCAGTCTTGTCAGTTAAATCTTTTCTTTTGCTCAAACAATCTGTAATTTGTTGGTTAAAAAGCAAAGTCTTATGAACACATGTTTCTATTAACAGGAAGGCTTTGGATTCACTGCAGAATAAGCCGGAGTGTGAGTTGATGAGCATACAGAAGGAGTGATTGGTCTAATTCTCATATTCAGGCAAGTATAAATCTATGCATAGATTTGCATGATATAACATTATTGTTGTTATTTTTACCTATTCTTCACTGCATAATATAAAATTGTGGTTCAATTTTTTAGATCATTGTTTTAATATCACAAATTGTGTCTGTTTAGTTACAGGGTGACCTAACTGACGACGAGCCGATCCAGTGGACACTTGAGGTGTGGGGAGGAAGAAGTAAAATTTACTTAAAATGTGTTCGTGCAATTTGTTACCAAAATTTTTTTAAGTAAATCTTAATAGTTATTTTTTTCAGTGTGCGTTTTTACACTAACTTACTGTAGTGTGGCATTATGGGATTGTGCGCGCTTTATTCAAATCTGAAATCCAGTCGACAGGAGCACCGTGAGAACGACTGAAGATTAGAGGCTTTATTCATAATTCCTGGTAAGTTCACTTAATTTTACTTAAGAAATATATCCTTTTATATTTATTTAAGTTAATGTATAAGCGATATCATGTTACAATAGCCTGCTATCACGACATTTAGACAAGCGGCCTTGGTATGTGCAGTAAGCTGGAAATTGCTATCATAGCAAAGTTAGGCTAAATGCTGCATTTTTCTCATTTTGGCAGTTAAATTTTATTATTGAGAGCATTTAAAGTAGTGTTTACCTAACTTAACGTAATGCCCAGTGCGAACGATTGTGATAGTAACTACTATCTGTCGAAATAACTGACGAACAGCAAAATATGTGAAATTTTATTTGTTCATACATGTTCAACTGTCCCATATCGACGTCTTACTATAATTAGAAACTACATGTAAATGAGAAATTGTGTCTATTGCCACTGTAGTTCTACATTAAAGCTGTCCGGGACATGGGTTTTTTAAGTGAAAGACATCTTTACATGCCTGGCTGGACAAGTTAGCCTAATTAAAACTGGCAGTGACAAAAAATAACAAGGGAAGCATCAAAACACGATACTGATTCTGATTTTATTACATTCAACATCAAAACAAATAAGCTTAACGGCACACATAAACTCACGGAAGAAACATGAGGTAAATGTTTAAACTGTTGAGTTTATTTATACAGTAACATGATATTGTTAAGTAGCATAACAAGCAAGATGTTTTGCTGATTATCACAATTGCAAATGTTACATAGTTCAATAAACAATTAGTTAACATTAAGTTACTTACTTTTTAGACACAATATTGACCGTTGTTGTTCTATTTCACCAACGAAAATAGTTCCAAACAAAGATCAAAGCAAAACCATTTTGCGCATCCTCAAAGCAAAACCCAGCTGTGTTTTGTTACTGAATGATTCAGCATTTTGAACGAATCGGTACAATGAATGACTCAATTGACTCACTCATTAAGTTATTTGCTTCCACCTACTGGCGGTTTAGTTTCACGTTTTAAAAAGTATCATTGCATTTTTCCAACATTTCTTATTTGTATTTTCAAAAATTAATGTAAAACATAAATGTCATAACACAGTTGTAATTTTGCATTATACGTTATTTAATTTGATTGGTGGTACAGTTTTACAATGTATTATTATAATTGAATTTATTGATCAAATGTACAGTAAGAGACTGTTTATTTTAAAATATATGCCTTTTGGGTGTTTATTTTGGTCTCATTTATGTAAATGCTTTTTAAAAAAAATCACAAGATAATTTTATTTATTTCTTGTAGGTGCAAAGAATAGCAGCTGATGTGGAAATTTTTGATGCTTCAAAACTGATAAAAAGCTGATTATATTAGGTAATGTATTATTTCTGTTGTAAATAATTTGATAAACTTGTATTTTAGATTACATTTTATATTGTATTGTAGGTTGCATTATTGCTTATATTTATTCATTTCAGGTGCACCCAGTGACTTTTCGAGGGTCACATGGTTGTGAATTCATACCTCAACTTTGTGGCTGGATTTGCAGTTTAGTTTACTTGAGTAATTTAATTTGTGAAAAACGTTACTTGTTTAGTTTATGTACTGGTAAATGCTGATTGTACTGTATAAGTGACATTTTTACATTTATTTTATTAAGCTAGTTTCTGTCACGATCTGCCTATTGTGTAGGAGCGTGGAGCGAGGAGCCGTGGAGACGTGGGAGAATTTTTAATTCTCATGTTTTTAATAAACAAAACCAGGGTTACACACACATAGGACAAGGAGATGACGTTTAAGACTGGATGCAGGACTCAGGAAAACACAGGGCTTAAATAAAGGAACTAAACAAGGGAATTGACAAGAAACACCTGAAATCAATGGACACATCAAACACCGGAGAAACTGCACACGTAGGACATAGAGTTATCCTACAACACCGAACACTGGACACAGGAAAACACTGGGCTTAAATAACTGGAACCAAACGAGGGAATTAATGAGAAACACCTGAAATCAATGAACACAATCAGACATGGGAGAAACTGGGTCATGGGGAGCACATGGGGAGCAAAACACAAGACACGGAACACAGGGGCAGTCCAAGGGCGTGACATTACCCCCCCTCCCGGAAGGTGTGACCACGCGCCTCATAACTTCCAACGGGGAGGAGGGTGGGTGCTCTGGAGTCCTCTAGGAACAGGCCTACACAGTACGGACTGCCTCCAGGGCGGTACCCGTTCCGGGACCCATGGCGGATCAAGTAGTTCAGGGAGCCATAGTGGAGTGGGCAGTTCAAGGAGCCATGGCAGAGCAGGCAGACTAAGGAGTCATGGCGGAGCAGGCAGACTAGGGAGCCATGGCGGAGCAGACAGTTCAGGGGGCCATGGCGGAGCAGACCGTTCAGGAGGCCATGGCGGAGCGGCCTCCATGGCCTTGGCACTAGGAGCTCTCTCTGGGCTTAACTTGGGAACAGGAGCCCTCTCTTGGCTCAACCCGGGAACTGGAGCCCTCCCCGGGCTAAACTCAGGAACTGGAGCCCACACTGGAGCAGACTCAGTGGCTGAAGCAGACACTGGAACGGACTCAGGGGCTGGAGCCGACACTTGAGCGGACTCAGGAACTGGAGCCATCTCTGGGCTAAACTCAGGAACTGGAGCCCACACTGGAGCGAACTCAGGGGCTGGAGCCAAGAGTCTTTTTCTCCGCATTCTCCTCCCCTGAGCAGAGGAGGGACAGGAAAACAGAACGGAAAACAGAAAACTTTCAAAACGGAAACAAAAACACAGGGAGAAGGGGTGCCGCTTACTGTTCCTAGGTCCAGTCTTCTGTCACGATCTGCCTATTGTGTAGGAGCGCAGAGCGAAGGAGCGAGGAGACTTGGAGACGTGGGAGAATTGTGGGCTTATTATTTTTTAACAGGTATTTTGTGATGCTATGTTATTTTTATGATAAGATTTTAACTCTTGAAAGACTGAAAAAAATATTTTACCAGTAAAGCCTTGCAATGTCTTTCTGCCAGTTTTAATAAATATTTATTTGCAACATCTTTGACTTTTTTATTCATTTGTAAATGTATTAAGATAGTGCTCATGATAATGCATTCAAATCAGTATTTTACAGTTTACTGTTAAAATTATTATTTACAGCATTTTCATTGTTAAATTATTTCAACATCATATTGGATTTAGGGGTATTTACAGGATTTTATTGGCAAATTTAGTTGCCAGGTAAATACTGTAATTTAGTGAAATTACAAAAAAAAATTACTGTAAAATATATTTACAGGATTTTATTGGCAACTTTAGTTGCCAGGTAAATACTGTATTTTAGTGAAATAACAAAATATTACTGTAAAATAAACTACAATATTAATTCAATGTTACTGTAAAAATACTACAAATTACTGTATTTCACATACAGCAATTAACTAATTTTTTTGCAGTATTATACTGTAATCCATTTTGCAGCAATTAACATAATTTTTACAGGATTTCATTGGCAACTTTTTTTGCCAGTAAAATCCTGTAAATTCTACGGTAATTTTTTTTACAGTGTACTATGTCTTTAAATTACCACCTAAATGTTTGGACATGCAAAAATAAAATAAATAATTCTTCCTAACCTAAACCCTAATCTAATTATTTTCCATATTTTCAAATAATATTACAGTCTTTAAAACTATTAAACAACATGGATTGAAATATGGGCATTATTTAATGAAGAAAAAAAATTCAGAACAACCTTTCAGCTTTTTCAAAGTATCAATCCATTGCCTAGAAGATTCTATCTATGCACAGTCTGGGCATTCTCTCAAACTAACTTCAAGAGGAGCATCATGGGACGCTTTGTTAATAGTATTGAAGGAGTTCCCATACACATTATGCTGAGCACTTGTTGGCTGCTTTTCCTTCACTATCTGTTCCAACTTAATTAAAATTAAAATGCTAGTTTTGTAACCTTTAAATTAAAAGAAACATCACAAGAAACATGCATTCAGTCAAGTGTGTACAAACATTGTTTTTATTCATTTGTAAATGTATTAAGATAGTGCTCATAATAATGCATTTAAATCCATATTTTACAGTTTACAATTTACTGTTAAAATTATTCTTTGCAGCATTTTCATTGTTAAATTATTAAAACATCATCTTGGATTTAGGGGTATTTACAGGATTTTATTGGCAACTTTAGTTGCCAGGTAAATACTGTATTTTAGTGAAATAACAAAATATTACTGTAAAATAAACTACAATATTAATTCAATGTTACTGTAAAAATACTACAAATTACTGTATTTCACATACAGCAATTAACTAATTTTTTTGCAGTATTATACTGTAATCCATTTTGCAGCAATTAACATAATTTTTACAGGATTTCATTGGCAACTTTTTTTGCCAGTAAAATCCTGTAAATTCTACGGTAATTTTTTTTACAGTGTACTATGTCTTTAAATTACCACCTAAATGTTTGGACATGCAAAAATAAAATAAATAATTCTTCCTAACCTAAACCCTAATCTAATTATTTTCCATATTTTCAAATAATATTACAGTCTTTAAAACTATTAAACAACATGGATTGAAATATGGGCATTATTTAATGAAGAAAAAAAATTCAGAACAACCTTTCAGCTTTTTCAAAGTATCAATCCATTGCCTAGAAGATTCTATCTATGCACAGTCTGGGCATTCTCTCAAACTAACTTCAAGAGGAGCATCATGGGACGCTTTGTTAATAGTATTGAAGGAGTTCCCATACACATTATGCTGAGCACTTGTTGGCTGCTTTTCCTTCACTATCTGTTCCAACTTAATTAAAATTAAAATGCTAGTTTTGTAACCTTTAAATTAAAAGAAACATCACAAGAAACATGCATTCAGTCAAGTGTGTACAAACATTGGTCTGGTATTGTAAGCGAACAAAAGAAAAACCAGTGATTTATTTTGGTCAATCGCACAGACACGCCCTCTTCTCTCATCATCCTTAATATTTCTTCATCTCTCTACAGACCTAATCCAAAGGTTTGGACAAACAACACTTCTACAGAAAGTGAGAGAGAGAAAGAGCGATAGGATGAGAAAGCACTCCTTTTTCTTCCTGGATGAGCTGTGGCTTCAGAGGACAAAGAGTCGATCGATTCACATACTCAATTAGAGCTGTAATGTTTTAATCAATGCCCTGTAAAAGTATGACAGGAGGCCATCATTAACTAGCTGCAAATTTATGACAAACGGCAGTGTAATTGGGTATGTGTAAACAGCCCATATGATAAAGAAAGATTCCTGCTCCGATCAATAAAATTGATTGGGCTTGGGCATTAAATAAGCCACACGCTGAAGAAACTCACTCTGGTGATATTGGCCCCTGTCAGAGCTTGCGGCTTATGTCTTTGTCAAGGATTGGAGTGGCACTGTTTTCCTGTTCTTGTCTGCTAAGGTAATTATAGCTATACAGAGAACAAAATTAAACAAATTGTGAATACGGGCCACCAACAGACATTAGCTACTGTAACTTCTTTTTTCATCAGTTCTTGTCATAAAGAGGCTGTATTCACAAAGTGAAAAATCAGATCACAACATAAGCTGTGCTTTAAACATGGGGTTTTGTGCCATGGTTTACTGTACACTCAAAAGCTGGACACTTTGAATAAAAGCACCTGACACTTCTGCAGATGAAGTGTCAGGTACTTTAGTGATTCTCTGAGGTCGGCACATGCTCTCTCTCCACTAGGGGACATGGACCAGGTCAGGTGTCTCATTTAAAAGGAGAAAGAAGGGGAGAGTGTGAACAGAGGGTCTGCCTACTGGGCCTGCTACAAGGCAAAACCACAAGTACAAAAAAGCCTAGCATAGTCTCTGATGAAGGGAGAGCGCCGATAGGTCAGATGGTCAAGGAAGAATCCAGGAGTACAAACAGAGCTGGGGAGAAAGAAAAGAAAAGAAAAAAAGAAAAATATGGAACTGAAGGAATAAAAATTAAAACGCAAAGCTAATCTTTAAAAAATAGTAATAATTTAATTATCTAGTTGTGATATATCACTTATTTCATAAGTTTATAATTCTTCATTATTTCATATTTTTTAGCAAATATTAAAACAAATATCTATTTTACTGTATGTTATTGTTTTTTGATAATCAAATTAAATTTCATCATTCAAAATGTCTGATTTTTTAGTAGTAGTAGTAGCAGCAGTAGTGACAAATATTATTTAGACAAAATAATACAGAAATTAAATATTGCCTATTTATCAGTTATCTGCTATAACATGGAAATAATTATCAGTATCAGCCAAAATTCTGTACAACTTAAGTATAAGTTAACACAAGGGAAGAAATGTTGAGGAATATTGTGCCTTTTTTTTTTCGTAAAATGGCAGATTTATAAACGATTCATGTTACAAAAGATTTATATTTCAAATAAATGCTATTCTTTTGAACTTTGAGCTTTGCCATATCCTTCAAATATATTAAAATACAAAACAGTCATTTAAAATGGCAATACTAATGCATAACATTATTCTAATATTATTCTAATGTTTGTTCCAATTCTAAAATAAATGCACACTTAATGAGCATAAGATACCTTTAAAAAAACTAAAAAACTAAAATAAAATACTAAATACCAAAATTTGGAATTCTAATATACAGTATAACTGAAGTCCTCTAACGACATACACTTCGCATGACAGACAAAAAGAAATGTAGGTCATTGCTGACTGAAAATCATGCATTATATATAAACAAGCATATAAAGTAAAATTGGACAGACTTTAGTTTGTCTTATTTATTCTATCCAAAAATCTAGCTCAAAAACATAAACATTTCATTAGTTAAATAAAATTGATAAACAAATATGGGTTTTTAAGAACTAATCTTTAATCTTTAAAATGTCAAATCTGTCAGCGGGAATGTAGCACAGGCAAAAAGCAAACTGCGGAACCACTATCTGACTTGTTTCTTTGCTTGTACTGTTTGTCATATGGCCATTGAGAAGACGCGTAAAACAGACTCAAGATGCGATGTGGCATCACGTTGTGTTTTTCACTATGAATACTCATGAGCACTCACTCGCCTGACTGTCATTAGTGCTTTCTTTTACACAGAAGACGTTTTCTCTTTCTTCTGTTATTTGCTCTCTCCCTTTCTCTAATTCCTGAAACCCAAAAGTTTGGTCTGGACAAAAACAGTCTTTGAGAAGTGTTTATCAGTTCTCACTGGCTGCGAGCTCAGAGACCGCCTCCTGCTGGCTAACCCAGCATGGGCCTCGCATCACTCCCACTTTGAAAATCTCTCTCTCACACCCTCTTTCTCTCCCTCTCTCTCTCTGTAAGAGAAGAAAGAGATGGACCTTACGAAAGAAGTGGAAAACGAACGTTAACTATCTATAACGAGTCTGAGTCCTCCATGCCATTCCCTGATAGTGAGACGTGGTTCTATGATGTGGCCAGCTCTCACGAATCGCTCTGGTGTCCATGACACCGGAGGACACATTCAGATGCTAGAAAACAGATGGGAGGTGTAGAGTGAAAACCCAGCTCACGTGAAATGATACAGCGTGTGGAGCGCTTGACAGAAGAGTCAGGGCATCACCGCCCAACCAGCTATTGATTTCTTCTTTCGGCACAGACACTCCTCGCTCTCCCAAAACAGCCCATCAAACAGCAGGCCTCCTTTATTTCATTATGGCTGGCGCAAACGAGCGTGAGGCCTCTCTCTGTTCATTTCAATGATTAATTTGTGTTGGGAAAACACCCAAACTCCCATGCATTTTGCCCTTAATTAACAAATTGCAATATATTATTAACTTGTCAAGCAAAGAAGGCTCTTCTGAATCATTTTCGCAGTGGGAGGTTTTGAAGCAGCTAACTACATTCTTGAAGTCGAATGGTTTTACTTGTTTGTTTTTTATTTGGCAATCTGATTAAATTATGCCTCCGTTAATGTGTTAATTTTACTACAGGTGGAAGTAAATCAGGTCCCACCGATTAATTCCTTTGTTCCTTTGTAAAGCAAGAAGCTCATCACTTTGCACGCTAAATATGCGGCTCCTTGAGAGCAAGGAAAGGTTGCGGCTTCAACATCCAGCTGCACCATGTGCATGCCTGGGCATACCATCTGCTCTTGGAGCCCTGCATTCAAATCTGTGCGATATCTATTGATCCAAATTTCATTTAACTAATTACTCCCAATTACTGCTTTTTAATTTTAGTTTTTGTCAGTGATAATGCAGATTCCCATTAAAGTGCCTCACCATTTATTCCTAATTGCTAACCTTCTCTTCAAGCAGCTGCATCTCTGCATATGCTAGTGGTGGTGCCGGGCTGACATGTGACATCATGGGTACTTATACAGCGAGCCAAAGTTCTCCAAAGAGCATTTCAGGTCAGACATGTGGTTTGGGTGATATACAGGGTGAAAATGCGATGAGGGTGAAGGTGAAGATGTCATGCTGATAATACGCAGCAAGCAAAAGTTGTGAGGTTGAAGGCTCATTAATGCACGCTATTGTTTCTCTTTTTTCGAACAAACATTATGAGAAAACATATGGAAAATGGCCTGTGTCCAGGCATTGAAGGCTATAGGAGAGGCAACATACGTATGGCTGAGTGTAAAGGGGAAAAAAAATTAATAATAATAATTGAGAATGAAAGAGAATTCCAAAACCTGAGCAACATGAAATGTGAGCCATCTCCAGGAAAATGTCAAGTGCTACCAATGAAGAGTCATTTCCCCATACCGGGCCTCATTCTCAATTAATTGACTCAAATGTCAAAAAAAGAATGTACATCAGAGACAAAAATTGAATGGCCTTCAATGACGTTCACGTGGGCAGTACATCATAGAATAAAGATAGACATTTGAATGATGAAGGTTGGACCCCATGCAGACCCAGATTGAGCTAAACCTTGGGCTGATGATCAAAGCATCCCATAATAACTAAGGGCCCGTCATGTGCAGCATTTCTATCAGCTGGAAGTAAATAAATTATTCCTATGGGTGTACTAAAGGCTTGATACACAAATTTTATGGGAAATTTATCTTTAAATTCTTTGTCTGTTTTTCAGGTTGACATAAATATACAGTAGCTTAATCATCCAAGCATCCACTAACAGATTCCATGATTAATATACACAAAGGTAGGATATGAAAAGTAACATCCTGTGTTGATTGTCATAAATTTAATGGAATCCAAATCATTTTGTCATTATTTGAAAATCCTGCTTTATATTTGCTCTGATTATTTAATGCAAGTAAGTAAATATTTATTTTTAAATAATAACTAAGAAATACAACTGTTGTTTATTTATAGTAAATAACCATTGAAGTACTACTACTGTACTGTAAACAAAATAAGTTATTATAAGGTCATGGGTAATTATTATTATTTTTTTTTAATAAACAAATTGCAATTGTAAATTAGTGGAATTCTTAACATGACAAACACAGAAAAGTTACTTTCATAAGCTACTAGATAATTTTCACTATACAAATGATAGAACATGCCAAAATAATAAAAAAATAAATAAAAAACACCACAGGAGTACACTGAAAGAGAATCTTGAATCATACTGTGCAATGAGAATATCATAGAAATTATGATAACCACAAAATAACCACTAAGTAACCACCCAGAACACAATAGCCATTCTCTTGCAATCACCCTGAACACCCTAGCAACCGCATACCAATACGCTAACAACCACTCAAGCACTGCAGTGGCGAGTTTTACATGGGCAAGCACCTCTCACGTTTTCTTTAGAAACGACTAATTCAAAATGTTTTATTGTGATTTTTTATTCTTTTGGAAAGATTTATGGTCACACCCAGTGTTGGGTGTAATTAATTAAGTAATTAGTTAATGTAATTTAATTACTTTTCCCTTGAAAAAGTAAAGTAAGGGATGACTCTTATTTTTTCTGTAATTTAATTACAGTTACTTCTTTTGTAATTGAACTTAATACTGTGTATAGACTGTAGAACATAATACTACAAAAACATAATAATACAATACAATAGTGGATTTAACACCAAAATGTAAAGTCTAACCTTAAAATGGATGCTTTTTATGTACCCTTCTCACTTTAAATAGTTTGATGAGTTAATAAGAATACTGGTAACACTTTAGTATCCAATTCTCACTATAACTCGTTGGTTATTAGCATGAATATTACTGGGATATTGGCTGTTTATTTTTACTTAGAAAGCACATATTGATGTCTTATTCTGCAAGACCTTATTCTAAATCCTTAATCCAACCTGATTCTTAAACTTAACAACTACTTTACTAAGCAGTAATTCGGAATCTTTTGAGGCGAAAGTCATAGTTAATAGTTAGTTAATAGTGAGAATTGGACCCTCATCTAAAGTGTGACAAGAATAATTTATGTAGTTACTTGAAAGAATTAAAAGAACTGTTTCATGTCTATTCTTGTATCATTAACTTGTCGAGGTTGATGTAGGATTTAGAAAGTAATTAGTAATTAAATACTTTTTGGAGAGAGTAATTTCTACAGTGATCTAATTACACTGTTGAAGATGTAATTAGTAACTGTTAATTACTTTTTTAGAGTAACTTACCCAACACTGGTCACTCCACACAAAAACATTCACAAAACACCTCAAAATTGAGAGCTAATCACGATGGCCGTACAAAATGTCATCCTGAAAACTTCACATTATCCATCAAAATAGCTCATAACTACTGCGCTCCTCACAGTTACTCAGGTTAGAGGTTAAATTCTCTTTTCTGACTCAACGGCTCACTGCGAATAAGTTAGAAGGATTCATTCAGAAGCAATAGGGTACAATGTAGATATTTCAAAACGGCAGAATTCAAAGGATCACTTTAACAGAGAATTCAAAACTCAACTCCTATTTCTCTTGCTCTTTGACACAAGGGCTTATTTTGCATAAAGTAAGTGAAAGAATCGCTGATAATGAGCTGAAAAATGTTGAAGCGAGGCTCTGTTGTTAAAGAGCACAGGCAGCAGCAAAGCTGGTCATCATCGCCCTTTTAATGGGTTTAACGGAGCGCCACATACAACCCAGACACCGTGGGAGTTCAAGTGCCCAACGCCCACCTACCGTCCCATTATGCCTGCTCTCAATGCATGCCCGCAACATGCAGAATGCTCACAAACCGCCGCTCCGTTTGCCTGTCTACTGGTGGCAGTGCTTAGACGTCCCACCAAGCCCTGCTTTTTATTCCGGCCAAAAAAAGCTCTGCTCCGTGACAGAAAGATGACAAGCTGTTGCTTCATCTCGGTCACAGGAGTACAGTGGGTATGCAAACAAACAGACGTGCAAACACTAGGCACACACTCACACACACATCCCTGCAAGGCACAGCGCTCCAATATAAGATTTTCACACCCGTCCAAGATGGCAGCTCCTGAGGAGCTGTTATAGTCTCTGGAGTTCTGTCATTGTTCGTACTCTGAGAGACTAGAGGGCATCGGGGGTTCAGTGTCTACCCGAACTTCCCAGTCCGAGCACATCTGAGCTGTTCTTAACTCAAAATGGCATTTCTACAAAAAGCAATATAAATATGACATGAGACAACATGTACTCACAACTTAGAGCACAAGCCTTTCACCCTGCAAATGAAGGGGGGGGCGGGGGGAGAAATTGTGCACCCGTGAACTTCTCATGAACCTTCCTCTAAAGTGAGGGCGGATATGTAGATTAAATCTCAGTGATGGTGAATCCTCAAGGTGATGCAGATTGCCAGATGCACACCTACACAGAAACTTTAGCTGGAAACTGGCAACAGCAGGCTTGCTCTGCTGAAAATACAGACCACACATACGCATTCAAGACTCTCAATCACAAGAGAGGGTTCAACAGATCCTATTAGGAAAGAGAAATGCTCAGTTTTTCATCTTAAGTCATTTTAAAGATTATGTTTGTTTTGCCTGGGTGAACAGATAATATGAAAAACAGAAAAAAAAAATTCAGTGTTTAGGAATTTGCTGTAACAGTTCCATGAAGAAAAAAAAAAAGATATTTGAAAATCTCCTCTCCAGATGATTTAAAGTATAATCCAACAGCTTGTTAGGTCTTAAAGGGATAGTGCACCCAAAAATATTATAATTGTTATAATTTATTCACCACCATGCAAATTCAAATCTGCATGACTTTTTCCTCTGTGATTCATACAGGTTTGGAATGACATGAAGGTGAGTAAATTATAACAAGATTTAAATTTTTGTGGGTGAACTATCCCTTTAAACAAAGAGTAACAACATCATGTTTTTTAAATTGACACTTGTATTCTTTTAGATTGGTACTTGATTTCATTCTTATTTTTTGTCTCATGTTTGATGCATATTATTTAGGGCTTAATCGGTTAAACAACTTAATTAATTACATAACATTCCAGTCAAATGAATCAACTGCAGAGATTCCAACAATAATTAAAAAATATTTTTAAATTATAATAAAAAAGTAACAATTTAAGAAATGTTACATTATTATAGCAAACAAAACCATTAAACATATATTACAACAAGTGTTTTTTTAATCAAATTTGTTTTTTTTCTATCACAGACCTACAGTACACAAAAATCTAAATGGGTTCAGGGCTTGTTAGAGAATGTGTGTTAAGTATGTGTGTGTGTGTGTGTGTGTGTGTTTCTCTGTTCATTATTTTAATTGTACAAAATAAGCATAAATTGACAGCCCTAATAGTTATATAATATGACAGTCATAGTTACATTCTGATAGAGAGACAGAGACACACAAAGCACATACAGTGAAGACACAGGAGAGAACAATACAAGTGGAGCCAGAGCTCTGAATACGTGTGACGTAAATGCCATCTTTGAAGGACAGGTTTGGGGCACTGTCTTTGGGGAATGTGCAAATCACATGCCCAGAGTTAGGAAGGTCAGTCCATGCATATCAATGATTGCTGGAGAGGAAACCTCGTTTTAATGCTTGCATAAAGAAAAAAAGAGAGAGTACAAGTCATGTCTCTGAGGTACAGAAAAACGAATGTGTTATGAAAATCTTCAGGTAAGACTGTGTTTAAAAATATGTGGAGTGTGTGCTTGAACAGATACATCCTCAATGGGGAACGTCATATGAGGATGAGAGCATCGTACGGGCCTTTCCACCTGTGTTTGAAAAAAAAAAAACAGTATACAGTGGACCTAAGCCTTTGGTTTAATGCCACAGCACGGCGCCGTCCACTGAGGAAATTGCCCAAAAGTCAATTTGAGCCATCAGAGATTGCAAAATGTCTTCCATCTGGAATAATTGAATTTGGAGCTTAGGTGTTTAGGATTGCCTTTTTAAACACCCTCACAGAGGTTTCCAACACCTTCAAGACGATAATCTGGCTGTTTTTCCGACAGCCATCTTTCAGACATTGCACGGCTGAGACATCCGATCAGGAACAAAGGCCACATCTGTCACGAGCACGCCTCAGCCTGCACACATCCAGATGACTGCGAGCGAATCCAGCTTATATGCGGCAGTAGCTGCTATGCCTAATCAAATGTTTAACAAGCTGCAATCTGATAACAACATCCCCACCCTGGTACACAATTCATCACACGCGATGGTGAATTAAACGTGACATATTTCTCGCAGTTTGTTATTGGTAACTGTGGTGGTCGACGCGTCTGTGCGCTTTCGAAAGAGAATGGAGACATTTAAAAACTAAAGGTCAACAATAAATCAGTATCTCAAACAGTGCCTGAGGTGTGATTTGTGTCAGCTGACGGAGCGACAAAGTGAAATGGCCTGACCATGCAGAATGGAAAGGAGCTGGATGGGCTTATCTGAGCCGCCACACCTCCCTGCTGATTGAAGCCGAGTGTGTTAGACCTCTCAAAGTAGCTCATTGCGATCAAAAGATGTGGCGAAACATAGGATGGGAGACACGTTGCGGAGCTGATAAATAATTTATCACTGCTTATTGTACCAAAAGTCACACCAGACCAAATTCCACAAATATACTAGCAAGACAGAACAGAAAAGGACAAAATGACAAAAATGTCAGCAATTTTACTTTGTTTTACTGCTGTTTGGGGATTCTGGACACCAAAAATGCAACTTAAGCTATAAATGTAATGTAAGGTTTACAGTATAAACCCCAGCTTTTCTATAAAGCCAAAGGGGTAAAAAAAAAAAAAAAATTGTGATCATTCTGTTAAAGTAGTCCAGAGCACCACTCTAACAGTCCTCTTCAGGAGGAACAAAGGAGGGCTGTGCCATGTAATATATTCCGTTTCAACATAACACTGCTAGAAATAACAACCGCTGAGCATCTGCCCAAGATTTCCCTGTACTGAGACACACACCTTTTTTTCAAATAAGAGGTCATTTCACACATTCTGGAAGAGAATCTGTATTAAATAGAAATGCCTGCTGCTACACTGAAATTGAAACTGCTTCAGAGACAGGGTTGAAAGTCTTGTCGATTCTCATAAGCGCTGATGATTTTTCTCAGCCCCTCTCCTTCTCCCAGTGCATGGTTCTGTACATATAATCTAATTCTTTTGACATTTTTTTAATAAACTCTCCAAAACATATCCAATTCATAACTAGCAAAAGCCTTTCAGCTTTGACCTTTCAAAACTTTAACATAAAGTGATATGTTATGTCATATCACAGGGTTATGTTATGTTATGTTGTTATGTTATGTTATATGTTATGTTATGTCTTCATGAGGGTTTCTATCTCTCGTTTCAATACTGTAAGATCACACTGACAGTATGGGCGAGAGTGGGTTCAGTTCTATTTTGCACTAACAGAAGGTCTAAATATGCTGTGTAGATAGTAAATAAAATACATAATTACTTGTAAAATATCAGAATTTAGAGTTACCTGTGAGTTTTAATAAAGTGATGAATACTACTACTACTAGTAATAATAATAATTTACAACATGAATATGTAAACATCCAGTATAGATTTATTGGTGTTGTACAACAATATTACGGTACAACATTTATAAATAATAATAATAATAATTAATTATACATTTGATTACTATTGTAAACTCTACTGTATGTTTACACACTGTTTTACTGTATACCGTACATGTTGAGAATATAACAATTGCTATACAATTCTTCATTAAAACATGCATGCAATATTGTATTTTGACAACAAACACAAATACAAAAGCTAGAATTTTAAACTGCATAAAATGTAACCAATATTTATAAATTTACCAACGTTATAAATGTAGCCTCTAATACATGGAGTTCCTAAAATAAAAATAAAAAATAATAATAATTAATTAAAAAAGCAATGCAAAACTGATGCATACATTGCACTTACACAAGTAATTCTGTATTTCATATTTCTTGTGTTTTCAATACTGCAATCACCTTCAAAGTAGTCAGTTTCTTTTTTAATTACCATGGCAACAGGCAGCTTGTGATTTACACAGCACAAACACAAACCCACAGTGGCTGTTTCTTCATTACTTTGTGGCTTTGAACTGAATTGTGATGATGACATTAAATGGGTCTCATTCACAGGTTTGTGTGTGTATTTAGTAATTGTGAACCTGTCCTCGTCTTCTTGTTCCAGTCTGCTATCTATATGACAGGCATGGTTAAGGCCCTTAGCCCCATTTGCGTTACATTTGGTCCATCTTGCTAAATCTTTGTGTTGCATGACAG
>NW_015537973.1:1643039-1654876 GCF_001515605.1 Sinocyclocheilus anshuiensis | reverse complement strand
AGGGGTGGGTGGGGGATGAGATTACGACAAATTAATTTCTTCAGTGGAACAACTTCAATGAAACCTACCTCAGAGACAAAAGAAAGAAAAAATCATGGTCAAATGGCACTTTTGGTGGGTCAGAATGAAAGGGAAGACTGTGTGAGGAGGGAAAAACACTGCAATACAAATCATCACCATGAAGCAAGCAGTTGAGAGACTCAGTGTATGATGTGGATTCTCAAAGGATTGCACCATCTTGCACTGATTGTGCTTAAAATCAGACAAAGTCTAATGTCATGGTGTTGTGGCAACTTATTTTACATGCATGTATATGTGCATGTATAAGAAAGAAAGAAAGAAAGAAAGAAACTTGACTATTCCAAAATCTAATTTAAACACAATTTCCTTTTTTTGGTTTTCTGAGCAGATTTTTTGCTAGCTATTAATATGAAATTAGAATTACATGTCCCCATCTTCATCATCACTTGAATATCTGGTCTCGGAGCACTTTAAGTATGTCACCAAAACTGCAGCCAGATTTGCACTCACAGCAGTTTCTGAATTTAGAGATGAATTTCTGATAGATAGGCAAAAGGGGAAAAAAGAAATAGAGCTAATCAATTAAAATAGGCACAAAAAAGGATCAGAACAGGAGGCTGCTGCCCATGCAATAAGAAACTGGGAGAAAAGCTCTTGGAAGAGAAAAATATACAGTGGCCAAAAGTGTGTGGGAGGATTTATGTAACTATAATATAGGGACAAATTTGTCTCCAGAAATTCAGGACATTCTCACTGGAAACAGACAGAGAGATGATAGATGACAGATAAATAAATAAATAAATGCAGGAGAAAGGTTAATCAGAGGTAATTATAGCTTTATATTAAAACTAGTGCTATCAAAATTAGCACGTTAATGCAGTTTAACGGCGTTAAAAATATTTAATGCAGTTAATGCAGGGGCGGAGCTAGGGTTGGCCAACCCACTCACAACTGCTACTTCTGTCTCTTTTTCTTGACAAGAATTGCATTTATTTAAACGCAGAACGTCTTTACAATCACTTCAAATGGGAGACTTTTCAGACGCGCACACTCCAACTTCATCTAAGCGACAGGCGCTAGTCAAACGAGCGCAGAATAGGTACAGGTCACGAGGAGCTTCAGTAGAACAACAGTGAACTGCGGTCAGATGAGATGTTTTTCCTGTCTGCTCTTCAATTATGCTAGCATTTGTACTTTTGTAGCATACTTTTGTAGCTTTAAAGATTCATCTATAATTAATTTAGAATTTAGTGTTTGATCATTTATTCAATTTCTGTATATTTCTGTAAGTAAATATGACATTTATTATAATGGGTTTATGTGAAGATTATTCTAATTCACTTAAATTAGAAGCTGTTATTTTTTAAAGTCTAATAAATGTTCAAATTGATAGCTCTTAATTATATTGTAATGTTGAATGGCTATAGTTAATGGTTACATATTAGGAGGGAAAAATTCATAGAGACATCAGTAGAATTCCTCATTTAGGGGAGAAAAAAGGCAGACAATTTCATTACGTTTATGAACAAACACAACACAATGCATGATTCAAAATACGAGTAAAACACCTGTAAAAAATTAATGTGGAAAATTCTTCATATTAACAGGCCATATTAACATATATAGTGGTATGTGCGTGCAAATGTACACCATAAAATGACAATCAATATCCTCAACTAATCTTAGGATTCTGACAACTGGCAACTCAAGAAACCCATATGATAATCATAGAGCACATTTCACACAATTCCACCAGTCACAATGTAAAATAGTCAATAAACTAATCCATTTAACAGGTCTTCCACTACAACCAGAGGAAATCTAGGGTTAAGTTGGACAGCAACATTTATTTCCCCGATCTCCTTTTATAAAATGTATGAACATGAAAACTCACAGAATTATAGCTTAGACTTCGATCTATGTAGAGAAGTACTTTGCAAAATGTCAATTCTGAAAAGGTGGCTATGACGCTGTGTGGCAAAAGTCTCTTGCTCCTCTTTTTTTTCCCACTCTATTCAGTGAAAAATAATGCATTATGTTCCCAAGGACGTGAAAGATGGGGAATGACATTGTCTTGATCTTCTGGAGAAAGTGGCTTGAGTAATTTGGTAAATTACCTGAAAGATAGAGAAAGAGTAACCCCGGTTGCTCATCTGTGCCAATTCAATTTACAAAAAATAATAAACAAAGAAAAAAAAAAAGTCAACTGTGGTTGCCCAAACTGTACTGCACATTTTCCGATCAAAAAAAAAAAAAAAACCTACAAAAATAAATAAAGATTATTAATGTTTAATGTGAAATTCCAAACTGAGAAACGATCACTTTGACAAATGTATATACAAGTAGGATGTACAGTATATGTTAAAAAGAGACAATGTCCTAAAAACAAGTCTAGGCATAATCCTCCATTCTCATCTTATCGAGTGAGGAGATCAATGTTGCTGTGGGAAGAGCTGAGGTGTTTGATTTATCCAGTAAGGTGTTGTCTTTGTGTTTGCTGTTTCTTGTCAGCGCCTCCATTGACCCTTTGAGGACTGGCCTATGTAGGTTTCATCAAATGACCAGGCACAAGAAGGATAAGTGAGAAATAGAGAGAGGAAAAAACTGACGAGAGTGTTTGGGTGTGTGCATTTTCCCTGCGATACGTAGCACCCAGTCTCCAGACTTCCAAATTACTGTGAAATGCTGCAACCTTAATAGCCCTTCTGGCCTCTGGGTGTGTAAGCACATACCCTTAAGTATACTTTACCAGGCCTAACAGCATGACTAGGTTCCCTATAAATTCTGAGACCTTTGATCTCTAATGTATTTTATTGGTGGGCAAAAGCAAAAACTGTACTCCCTTGCCTGCTGTAACAAAGGCCTGCATATCAGCTTTACTACTGCCAATATATCACACATCCCAACAGCTTCACTGGTCTAAATCATAACAGAGAATTGGCCATGAACTGAGACAGATTAATTGGTACTCTTGTTTTCCTTTACAGAAAACACTTCAAAACATTATTTTAGAGCCATTACAAGGAGATCTACCACAGGCCTGATGGCTGTATATATAATTTATTGAAAGACTTGTTTCTTTATTATAAATTTTATTATAGATTTGTTATTACAGTGTATTTATTCATTATATTAAATTTTAATTAAAATGCATCAAACCTATCCTTTGTTATTTTAGTATCACTGCAATACAATTACAGTTACTGTTAATATTTTAATTACATTTTATTTGTATATTTTCTGTTTTGATGCTAGTGTTAGTTAAAGTTTTATTAATTTTGTTTTTGTCATTGCTTATTAGTTTTTGTTGTTGTAGTTTTTGAATTTCTACATAGTTTACATTCATTTTTATTAATTTGTTATGCTTTATTTCCGTTAACATTTATTTTATTTAAATTAATGAAAGTTTTTTCTAGTTAACTATAATAGCTGTGAATCTATCAAATAATAAATTATTATTATTATTATTATTAGTATTATTATCAATTAACTTTGGGGAGTGAAGGGCTAGTTGTCAAAAGGAGCTTTATCTCAGTAAGATCAATTTCGGTATAGATGCATACCTATATAATATACAACAATGATTTGTAGATTTTCAAATTTTACAAATTTCAATTACATAATTATGTACATTAAATTACACAATATAATAAATTGTTATATTATAGTTCATTGAACAGTTAATATTTTTTAATTAAAACACATTTATTAAAATCTATCAAATAATTGTTTATTATTATTATTATTATTATTATTCACTTTAAAATATTATTAGCAACTTTAAGATGTGACGATACATAAATGTATTATTATTATTATGATTATTATTATTCACTTTAAAATACTATTAGTAACTTTAAAATGTGACTATACATAAATGTATTATTGTTATTATTTAATAATAATAATAATAATAATAATCATCATAATCATAATAATCATAATAAAACAACCTTGAAAAATATTCGCACAGTTAAAAAGTGTGACAACCAGCTCTGGACTCATCTATAAATACACATGCATGCTGCATTGACACTTTTTAGCACGTTTTGACAAAGTTGAGCTCACTTGAGGAGTGTCAAGTGGAGAGTCAAAAGATCTCAGAGTGGCAGAGAGAGGCCAGTTGGCTAAAGTCTATCTCCGCCGGACGGAAGGGCAGGCTCTCTGCTTGCAGCTGGCAGCTGAAAAACCGGTACATATGCCGGAATGGAGAAAAATCAGCGGACCACTTCTCCTCAAACTATTCTGGCGCATAGTGGCTAGAGAGATGGGAGGGGGCAGATGACCCTGCCACAGGCTGCCATTGCTCCACCTTATCAGCCAGACAAGCCCTCTCTTCTTTTTCAGCTTCTGATGTATATCAGCATCCCGGCCACATTCATATGAGCATCCGGCTAGACACCTTCTGCCGCACCTAGTGCACAAACTGCTCCCAGAACCGCTCGAGCGCATCACGGTGACAGACAGACACATGGAGAGAGAACAAATATCATCAAACCAGAAAGCAAACACACACATTACTCTATATCCAGCCTGAGATTATTGGATAAAGGAGGCAATTTGTTCCTGACCCAAAGCCAGGCATAGCACAACAGTCTAAATCTACAGTATGACTTGCTGCATATTATCATGCAAATGACACTTCCTCAGACGTACGGCACAGCTCGACATGGAGTTTAGTGTTTTTATTATTCCTTTTCTTTTCTTTTTATGAACACTTCACCTGAAGCTGACACACATCCAACCGTTGTATAAATAGATAATGCAGCAAGTCATTTAAGTTTATTATTCCAGCATATCCAGGTTCCTTTTCCCATAAATATGTTATTTGAACATAATGGCCTGTTACAAATAAACTATAATAATGTGACTATACACTTCAGTGTCGCACATAAATAGATGTGTAGGTTTGTAATGCAGGTATGTATAAATACAGTCTATAGTGAATGCAAACATGGGAAATCTAGCAAGCACAGTATACAGACAAAATGATGCTATACACCATACATAAAATGTATATCCAAAGGTAGTATGCATTTGTGTTGTTTATGTCTGTATTTAGTTACAGCTAAATCTACAGTCTCAAAGCTATAAAAAGGCAGACTGAACTGAATGTATTAAGAGAAACAAACAAAAAAATAATACATGCACTACCATTCAAAAATTCTTTCTTTCTTTCTTTCTTTCTTTCTTTCTTGAAGTCTCACCAAGGCTACATTTACTCGATCAAAAATATGGTAAAAACAGGGTAACACTTTAGCTGGGACCAGTTGTCACTATTAACTACTTGCTTAGCAGCATGCATATTACTAGCATATTGGCTGTTTATTAGTATTTATAAAGCGCATATTAATGCCTTATTTTGCATGACCATATTTTACGTCCCTTAATCCAATCCCATACCTAAACTTCACAACTACCTTACTGATTAATAAGCAGCAAATCAGGAGTTTATTGAGGCAAAATTCTGAGTTAATAGCGAAAATTTGTGTGATGAAACAATTGGTGTGATGAAAAAGTTAATGTAATGCAATTAATTTTGAAAACAGTTGTGCAGCTCAATATATTTGTGTAAACAGTCGGTTAATAATAAAGAATAATAAAAAATAAAGAATTGTAGGATTCTTTAATAAATAAAAAGTTTAAAAGAACAGCATTTATTTGAACTCAAAATCTTTAGTAACAATGTATGTCTTTACTGTCACTTTTGATTAATTTAATACATCTTATATATATATATATATATATATATATATATATACTGTACTGATGTCTGACATTCTCAAGGAGCTCATTGTTTTCTGCACTTAAAATGTGCGTCACAACATTCATAATCAAATTCAGAACCATTCCATCTGTGTATCATTTCACATCAAAATTGCCAAGAGAAAGAGAACCATTCCAGTCCATGAACCTTATGGTTGGAAACAAGCTACATGTCCACCACATGTCTGGCACAAACATACCTCATTTCTTGGAACAGCAGTAATATGATTGGCCCAACCTAACGGAAGGATTCTTAATCATAAACAACTTTCTTTCTGCCTGATGTTCTCTGTGTCCATCTTAATTTGAACATATGTCAGATGAGAAAAGGAGGTAAAAAGCAAAGGAAATAAGAAACTTCATGTTCACACTGCCAGCTGGATGCTACAGTCTAAAAAACTTATAGAAATTAAAGGGGCCTGAAATGCTGCAATACCACTGTAATGAGGCAGAGTAAAAAGATTTAATGCATCACATATCTTGGTTCGAAGTCTTGCCGATTAGCCTTGTTTGTGGATTTGACCTTCTGTAAGTGTGAGAACGACCTCCCATTTTTATACGAGATAGCACGAGCGGCAGAAAACTGACAACTGACTTCTAATAGCGCTGATATCATTATATTACAAGAGACAGCGTTGCGATGAAGCAGAGGACTGTTTGATACTAACAGAGGGGCAGGAAAGGGACAGCACTAGTAAATGAGTAAGCGCAAGATGGCTGCCATTGATGGCTTGCCCTTTGGGCAGAAGTAAGAAACTCCTTCAATCGAAGGGCTCACGCAGAGAGATGAACTTGTTAAAGGGCCAGCGCGATTACTGGCAGGAGAACCGGTGCGCTTTTGTTTTTCCCGCCTGCCGCCACCGCTCGTCTTTTAATGTGTCTGATGTCCCAAAGCCCTAAGGCAAAAAGACCCAAGCACAAAGCAATAACTGGAGTCACTTAATCATGCAGATTTATGCTACAAGCTCTTTGTAGAGTTGTACAGTAAGAAAGTTATTTCCTTTGACCAGGAAATTAACGTTCTTAGAATTGACAAGACAGTTGACCCTGAGAGGTCAAGTAAATATCTACAGCGGATCTAAATATTTATAATTAATTATAACTAGTTATGATTAATTATTCATATTTCCCCATGAGCTGATTCGCTACAACAAACTCTTGCATCAACTATTAGAATGCTGGCCCTGTCGTTTCCTCAGTTGCTCAAATATGGTGTTAATCTCCCTTCATGAGCAGCGACTTGTATATAACATCATTAGCACAAGTGTCAAGTAAAAATAAGTAAATTCTTAGAGACATGACAAAGGAGTGGGAGGCTGTCTGGATTTGATAACACACAACACTGCTGGATGCCTGTGTGTTCATAAGCACATGCAGGATGACTCACAAATTGACTGATGTGTGAAGAAACTCAGAACATGGTATGGGCCAACACTTCACATGTTTTTATTGAATGGAAATAAATTAATATTAATAAATAAAATCACACACACACACACACACACACACACACACACACACACATATATATATATATATATATACAAAACGCGATAAAAGCCATTTTTAAAAAAATGTAGTTTCCGCCAAAATCAGTATTGTATCTGGTTGGTATTGAAAAGTCAATTCCTCTTCAGGAACTCGAGCTGTGTCGGAGAACGCTTTGGGAACGCCCTTCAGCGTGACCGGCTCTGAACCACGTGTGTAATCAGTTAAATGGATGGGCAAGACGTCACGGGCGGGGTGACGTAGCGACCAGGAAGCTTAAAAGCACATGAGGTGAAACCGGCGTCAGCTTTCTGTCATTCAGCAAGCGCTCTGTGTGTGTGTCATTCTGATATATGTTTGTGAGTAATCAGTCCAATGGATGGGCGAGACGTCACGGGCGGGGTGACGTAGCGACCAGGAAGCTTAAAAGCACGTGCGGTGAAACCGGCGTCAGCTTTCTGTCATTCAGCAAGCGCTCTGTGTGTGTGTCATTCTGATATATGTTTGTGAGTCTTATTTAGTGTTTGTCACAAAATATGTCAAAAGCACAAGACAAAACCAAACACCTCAAGGGCGAGGGTAGGCAGCGTTTCAGGCTGTGTGTTCCTCGTTACATTACGGGTGGGGATACACACAGTTTGTGCGTTGTCTACCCTGGAGCGGAGCATGCTGAGTAAACGCCCGCATTGCGAGCGTCTCTCCTGGTGAGCAAGGGGTACTCGGCAGCGGGTCAGGCTGGTGCGTGTCTGCACACCATGGCAGTGTTACAGGCATACCAAGCCGACCTGCTCAAAGAGCTATATGAGGGTGAGCAGGTAAAATCTGAGGATATTACTAAGCTTAGGAGGACCGCTGATTTGTCTCTCCGTGCCACCAAGGAGACCTCCCGTGCCATCGGCAGGTCTATGGCAGCTATGGTGGCGGCAGAGAGGCATTTGTGGCTGACCCTGTCAGATATGAAAGAGAAGGACAGGGTATGCCTCATGGATGCCCCGCTTGCGCCTTCTGGCCTGTTTGGCGACGCCATCTATTCCGTCGTCAACAGGTACCAGGAGGCTCGTAAACAGGCGGCGGCATTCCAGCGGTTCCTCCCTCGCCGCTCTCTAGCTCTGGGGGTTGCCGGGCAGGAGCAGCCCCCTCTGAGTACCAGCTCCTCATACAGGGAGGCACAAAAACAGAGCGTCGCCTCACGGTCAGGGGCCTCGAAGTCTAAGCCGGATCTGCGGACCGTACTGGCCCAGGACATATGAGGGCAGGCCCTTCTGGGGTGGAGCGGGTTACACCGCATTACACGGTGTCCGTCTCGCCTCAGTGCCCTCAGGAGATCGGTCTGCCAACCCTGCCGGAGTTATGGGGCGCAAGTGGTCTCCCGCGAGCGCCACTCTCAGTCACCGCCCGGGAACATAGCAGTGATAAGAGGCTCGCCACCTCCGCGGAGGTCTCTAGAGCAGCTGGTTCGGCCATCCCCTGCCGGTCCGCCATTACAGGGCACCGAGCTAACTGCTCTGATTACACCAGAGGTCAGTCTCGAGAGACTGATTCCCTTAGTAGACTATTTGGCAGCGTGGAAACTACTGCCAAATGTGTCTCAGTGGGTCCTGCACACTGCAGAGAGAGAATACAAAATCCAGTTCGGTTCTCCACCGCCTCGTTTCAACGGGATTACTCCCACACTGGAGGGCCCGGAGCAGGCTCTGGTCATGGAACAGGAAGTAGACAAGCTCTTGAGGAAGGAGGCCATCGAGGTGGTCCCTCCTCACAAAAAGGAGTCCTGGTTCTACAGCCGGTACTTCATAGTTCCAAAGAAGGATGGAGGGTTGCGTCCCATTTTAGATCTGTGTCAGTTGAACCGCTTAGTCATGAGACTGAAGTCCAGAATGCTCACACTCAAACAGGTCGTGTCTCAGATCAGGTCCGAGGACTGGTTTGTCATGATTGATCAAAAAGACACATACTTCCATGTATCCATCCTTCCCACTCACAGGAAGTTCCTGAGGTTTGCTTTTGGGGTCAAAGCATACCAATATCGGGTTCTTCCTTTCGGCCTTGCACTCTCACCCCGCACTTTCACAAAGTGTGTGGATGCAGCCCTGGCTCCGTTGCGACTCCAGGGCATCCGCATACTCAACTACATCGACGATTGGTTGATTTTAGCTCAATCAGAGCAGACGGTGGTTCGACATCGGGATGTTGTTCTCGCCCACGTGAGAGAGCTGGGGTTAAGACTAAACGCCAAGAAAAGTGTGCTTTCTCCATTACAGAGAACCACTTATCTAGGCGTGGTCTGGGATTCGACCACAATGCAGGCACGTATGTCCCCTGCTCGGCTCGAGTCGATCCTCACCGCAGTCGTGAGAGTCAGAGAAGGCCGCCGGCACTCTCTGTCAAGCAGTTTCAGAGACTGCTGGGTCTGATGGCAGCTGCGTCCAACGTGGTACATCTTGGCCTGCTGTACATGAGACCCTTACAGTGGTGGCTCAAGACCAAGGGGTTCTCCCCGAGGGGAAACCCGCTTCGCATGATCAAGGTCACGTGGCGATGCCTACGTGCCTTGGACATGTGGAGGAAACCTTGGTTCTTGTCTCAGGGCCTGGTGCTGGGAGCTCCCTGTCACTGCGTAACGCTAGCGACAGACGCGTACCACACCGGTTGGGGTGCGGTCATGAGTGGCCACCCTGTCTGAGGTCTGTGGAGTGGTCGCCATCTGACATGGCATATAAACTGCCTGGAGATGCTGGCCGTGTTTCGAGCACGGAGACACTTTCTCCCAGACCTAAGAGGTCACCATGTTTTGGCGCGCACTGACAACACAGCGGTGGTCTCTTACATCAACCACCAGGGAGGTCTGCGCTCACGCCGTTTGTACAAACTAGCGTACCAGATCCTTGTGTGGTCCCAGGGCAAACTCCTCTCGCTGAGAGCAGTTCACATTCCTGGGCATATCAATATGGGAGCAGACATCCTGTCGAGGCAGGGGCCGAGGCCCGGGGAATGGATGCTTCACTCTGATGTCGTGAAGCAGATATGGAGAGTTTTTGACCAGGCTCAGGTGGACCTGTTTGCGACTCGAGAGACATCGCACTGTCCCCTCTGGTTCTCTCTGACTCATCTAGCTCCACTGGGGCTGGATGCCATGGTACAGACGTGGCAGAGGCTTCGTCTGTACGCTTTTCCCCTGATCGCTCTGCTTCCGGGAGTTCTGGAGAGAGTGTGCCGGGACGGGGTCCGTCTTCTGCTAGTAGCCCCGTTCTGGCCGGGCCGAGTATGGTTCTCGGACCTGATTTCTCTCCTTGACGGCTCTCTATGGGAGATTCCCATCAGGAGAGATCTCCTCTCTCAGGCGGAGGGTTCAATCATCCACCCCCGCCCAGAGCTGTGGAAATTGTGGGTGTGGCCCCTGAGGGGGCACAGCTCATATCTTCCAGTCTCTCAACCGAGGTTGTTGAGACCATCCTCCAATCCAGTGCTCCCTCAACGAGGAAACTGTATGCCTTGAAATGGAAACTTTTTACTTCATGGTGCGGAGACCGCCAGCTCGACCCAGTTAACTGCCCGGTTCGTACAGTGCTGGAGTTCCTGCAGGCCCGATTCTCTGCAGGGTTGACCCACTCCACCCTGAAGATCTACGTGGCGGCCATTGCGGCCTACCACGCCCCTCTCGGGTGGCCAGTCAGTGGGCAGACACCCCCTAGTTACACGTTTCCTCCATGGTGCGCTGAGGCCTCTGGTACGATCTCATGTCCCTCCATGGGACCTGGCTGTGGTGCTAGAAGCTCTCTATAGGCCTCCCTTCGAGCCTATCAAGGAGATCTTGGATCGCCACCTCACTATCAAGACTACTTTTCTTCTGGCGATATTTTCTCTCAAAAGAGTTGGGGATCTGCCTGCCTTCTCAGTGGGCCCTTCCTATCTCGACTTTGCGCCCGGTCTGGCCAAAGCGTTTCTGTACCCTCGAGCGGGGTATGTTCCTAACGTCCCCTCCTCTACACCACGGCCTGTCATACTCCAGGCCTTCAGTCCTCCTCCCTCCAGGGAGCCAGACCAGCAGAAGCTTAATTGTATGTGTCTAGTGCGAGCACTGGACGCATACGTCCACAGAGCTGCCCTGTGGAGAAGGGTGGGCCAACTGCTTGTTTGTTGTGGTCCCCCTAAGAGAGGTATTCCAGCTACAAAACAGACCTTCAGTCGGTGGATAGTAGATGCCATCTCTATCGCTTATGAGTCTTCTGATCTCCCTTCGCCTCTAGGGGTCAAGGCTCACTCGAGAAGTGTGGCGGCCTCCAAGGCCTTCTTAGCAGGTGACTCTATGCAGGACATCTGCAATGCTGCGGGATGGTCCACGCCCCTAACCTTTGTCAGGTTCTATGGCCTAGATATGCGAGCCACTCCGGGCTCTTCTGTTCTCTCGCCCTAGCTGAGCAGGCTTCCACACTAGGCAGAGATTTGAAAGTCTGGCGGCATGGGCATACTCGTTCGCAAAGCGTTCTCAGACGCAACTCGAGTTCCTGAAGAGGAACGTCTCAGGTTATGCATGTAACCATGGTTCCTCGAGGGAACGAGAC
>NW_015537973.1:1641856-1642936 GCF_001515605.1 Sinocyclocheilus anshuiensis | reverse complement strand
TGCCCGTGACGTCTCGCCCATCCATTGGACTGATTACACACGTGGTTCAGAGCCGGTCACGCTGAAGGGCGTTTTCCGATGCAGCGTCTTGTTCCTTCGAGCAACCATGGTTACATGTGTAACCTGAGACGTTTTTAATTTTACGCAAAATGTGATACCCGCAGAGTTATTCTGTCATGTTTTCTCCCTTTCTTTCCAAACCGCGACAGTCTCCCTTCTCTGCAGAATGCGATATATTCGCTCAACCAATCACAGCGCACCATTCCACACACTCTAGACAGTAATGGCGGTGCTTTGAATACACCCGGCATCCTAGTTTTCCTCATCTACTTTGTACTTTGTGATCAACAAACAAACTTAGGGCTGCACGATAAACGTGAGCCTCGCCTCAGCAGTGCAACCTTATACTGTCAATACATGCATTATATACAGTTGCTATATCCACTATTCGCCACTTACTCTAAATGTAATAAAATCTAAATAATACTTGCAATTTGGTGTTTACATAGTTATTTTTGGTGACTGATGTTTTAATCATGTTATTTGTCTGGCATTAATGAAGCATTATTGCCAAGCCCTGGAGTCTATTTGCGGGGGCTCAGCCCTGGACGGCCCTGGCACAATTTAAACCCTGTATATATACATATATATATATATATATACACACACACACACACACACAGTAGTCAACATTTGAAGTGGATCAAAACCTTTCATCAAAGTTGTCCTTAAAACCTAAAAGCGTTCTTGTATTAGGACAACTTTGATTAACTTTTTTGATCCACTTCAAATGTTGACTACTATATATATATATATATATAGGATTGAGCTGAATTAAAATTGCTTTATATTCTGAAATGTAAAATAAACATTTAATGAAATTAATATAAAACATACATTTGTAAATGCACCAGTGTGCAGGCATTTTTTTGTTATTGTTTTACTGTTCAGGTAAGTCTAATATAGTCTACAAAAGAAATCTAATAAAGTAATCAAATGTAAATGAACACTGCATAGTTTTGACTGCATAAAAGCGCTATACAAATAATAAACTTGATTTTTCTATTTATGAATTGATAG
>NW_015537973.1:1618859-1640268 GCF_001515605.1 Sinocyclocheilus anshuiensis | reverse complement strand
AACCCCTGTATATACTGTATATACACACACACACACACACACACACACACACACACACACACACACGTCACCTGTTTAGTTTTAATAATAATAATAATAATAAAATGTATATATTCTATAACTCACAAGTGAATTTTAGAACTACTTCATACAATCCTATCATAAATAACATCTTCAATCTGAATAAATCATGACTGCGACTTGGTGTGTAAAAATCTATATCTGTTTGGAGTTGAATGAATATTACTCAGAAAAATTTAGATAGCAACCACCACAGAGCGGGTAAATAACTCAATGAGTCAATAATTTGTGTCCAGAGGCAACAAGGACAATCCATCACACTCAACATTCATTGACTGTACACTTGATATTGACAGAAACAACTTGCTCTTTTTGGAGGTTCTGATGCTTGTTTGTTTGTGTGCTGAAAGAAGCCGCTTTGAGTGTTATCATTGCATTATTCATACAGTGTGTGATATGTCTCATTGAAAGAATATCTATGAACACTATGACTATATATATGACATACAGCAGTAGCTCTCAACTAGTGAAGTGTGACCCAGATATGAACAATGTGACCCAAATATAAATTATGACCCACAACAGGGGAAAAATACTATGCTAAATGCAAACAATAAAATACAATCCATAAAACAGTTCAGACAACAAAATAAATAGGCTCAATACATTTTAAAAGGGAGAAGAAACGCTCCTCATATCTTCTGTTGTTGATGCAATACTGTGCATCCTGCTCAACTTTACAGTGCTGTGGAGCTCAGAAGAAGCCAAAAACTGTACTGTGTTTGGTTACGACTTAATATCCAATGTAAAATTGAGGCCCAGGAAAAAAAAATGAGAACCTCTGTTTGTTTGCTAAAACCAACTAGCCCTCAGAAATGTCAATGAATAATTGTAAATGGGTGGATGGGACTGCATGTAAAATTACTAAGTGAGCTCAATGTACAAATAAAACTGTCTGTAATTATATTGTGTGGAATTAAAGAAACCTAAAAAAGCACACCAATCTATCTTCACTCTTTCCCTCTTTCTCGGCCTGTGATTACCCTTTCATGCATTATCGCAAAGCCTTCTGATATATTCAGATATAACCATGATGAATAAATAAAAGGGTCTAGACGTTCTTTCACCAGGATGCTTTTTCCTCGAAGGGAATATTATCCTTGGCTTTTGATAGGAGTTCGACTGTGGGGAGAGATTTTCAAAGCCTGCAGTGCTGGAGACATTGCCAAGCTCTCAAAGAACCCCTGCTGTCAAACTAAAAAATCTCTCTGAACTTGCAGAATTAAATTCATCACCCAATCTCCTCAGCCTCTCCTTGTGGTGGGAAGGTTTTTTTCTTTTTTCTTTTTTTTAAGCACCCATGTTGATAATACAATGAGGTTCAATAAGAAAAAAAAAAGCATGCTGTAGATTGAGGATGCCTACAGCGTCTTTATTATCTAATACAATCTAATTGGAATTCGTTTGGCTCTTTATTTTGGGGAGACAGAGGGAGAAGGGGAGAATCAAAGAAGATTAACAAAATATTGTGACAAACGGGACTTGAAAGTGCGCAGCCTGAGCATAAACTAAAACAAAAAAAATACCACATTTCTCTAGCCTGACAGTGTGGGTTTCACTTTCATCCCCACTCTATTCCTCTATTACTGCCTTCCCCTCGTGGGGTTTATAATACCCATTAATTACAATCCAGTTCCTATGCCTCAGCACTGTACACATTTCCACACAAATGTGATGCATTTAAAAGACAAGAGATTGTTCACTCTCACAAAATAACGGAATAACTATGCGCGACTAGTGCCATAAATCTACCGATCGCAGAGCCCAAGATTTAACGACTCTCAATTCACAGCATGTTTTTGCAGAGGTAATGTTTTCCTGTTATACTGACCTCTTACCTCTCTGTTATTACATTTTGTAAGCACAGAGGGACATATTTGTTTAAAAAACTATCACAGACCAAGGCTGCTTTGTTATGCAAACAACAATTTCATCTTCCTGACATACATTTGATGGGGTGTCTCATGGCTTGGCAAATTGGCTGCTATCGAATGGGAATATATTCACCTATTGCTTCCTGCAGCGACATATTACCATATGAAAGCCAGTGCTATTGATTGGGCCCTTCTCTTCTGGGTGGATCTTATCTGACTGTGCACCCTCTCCCTCCAATCAAATACTGTAATGTGTAATTTCACTGCCTCAGTGGACGAATCAAAGCTTGAGGAGAGGAGGGGTAGCATCGTGTTATTAAATAACCCCAAACACTCTCTCCCTGCCTGTACTTTCGCATGCATTCCGTTTATTTTCCCACTATTTAAGAAATCCCTTTTCACTTTTATATCAATATTTGCATATATTTACATATCAGTGATTTTGCACAGTAAGCAATGAGATTTCCATCAGTAAGCTCAACAGACTGGCTTCTCAAAGATTGTGGCTCGAGCTTTGCTAGGTAAGAAGGGCTTTTTGACATCGCTTTACTCTGGGACTGGTTTGTTTTAAAGCAATGGATTAACTCAAAGTGCTCTCTCCAACAACAGACAGTCTAGTTTCAGACATCTCTCTCTCTCTCTCTCATACCAAATTATGACGTTTGGCTATATGTCGTCATATCCCCCACAAAAGTGTTTATATTAAATATATTTGTGGTTTATAGTTCTTAGAGCATTACATTGTAGCTGTAACATTTCCAGCATGCATTGTAAACTGAAAACATTAAACATATGATAAATTACTGTATTTTGCAATGTTTGTTTATTTTTATTTTTTTTCTGTCGGCACAAATGTCATTAATAAAAAGAAAATATAATAATGAATAAATGCAATAGAATTAATCAAAAGAATGTCAGCAGAACACATGTGAAGTACCAGCCAGACTAGGACAAAATGCATACTAATGAGCCTTTATGTAATTAATATAGTAATTTCAGGCCAGTGCTCAAAATTCATTATTTATTTACATACAATATTTTTGTAAATTTTGCAATGGTTTTGTTTTCTTTAAAAAAAAATAAAAAACCCCAGAAAGAAACACTTAAGAATCAGTGTAATTGGCAGTAAAATATTACAGACTATTTTTGTGCCATCAATAAAGCCAATCAAAAATAAATAAATAAATGAAATGAAGTACTCCTTAATTCAAATTTCTTCTTGTCAAAATATAAAATTTGAATGTTATTTTCTTCTATAAAGGAAACATTACCATGCCACTCTAATAAATGTCTTCAGTATTAAACCACCCAAGATATTGCTACTCATACTAAAAAAATAAATAAATAATAATAATAAATAAAAAACGTATAAACTGTTTAACACACTGTTACATTTTCCATCATACCCACATAACTTGCAGAATAGAAGTGCTAATATATAGAAAAATGACGCAAGAACACATTGAACACATTAAACATCGATACTTTTTTTCTGTAACTTCTTTTGTCAAAATAAGTAGTTTAAATGCAGCCTTAATATACTTTTATTAAAATGCAAAAGGAAAATCTAGCACTACTACAGTAAATAAAGCTTGAATGATGCACATACCATGCAAGATGGTAGAAAATAAGCCATGTTTAGATGCCTTGCATTTTCTCCCTGACAAAACATGTAGGCAGTCTTTTATGTCTTGATAAGGTCTAATTAAATATCCCCCACTCATAATGCTGGTCAGATTCCAGGAACCTACACAGGGGGAATACACGGACAAATGAACTCAATCGGGTCTCCATCACACAACACCCTCAACGGCACCGCAAGGTTTGTTTGCGGAGTGTCATCATGGCACCTTTAGCTGGGCCTCTTTGTGTATGTGCAGCCAAAGCCAAACACGCTGCCTTCGTCACACCTGCATTCTGCAGCTCGAAAGCCCACGGACAACACTCGGCACTGTCAGAGCGAATTACCTGCTCCTCAAATTAAGCTGATATCTTGACAGCCTTGTCTAATTAAGTTGGTTCAGGCTCTGATCGATTGTAATAATGACGACCCGGCCATGTCATCCATAGCCAGTAAGTGAGATATCTTGTCTGTGTAGTGTACTGACATTTACGTCTACTGAGACCAGCAGTAATTATGAAATAGTGGACTTGGCTATGGAGCAGCTTGTAATACTTTTTGGAAATTTAATTGAGGACTTCGTTCAGCAGATCCCGCCGTAGAGTTTGTCTCTGGTGACCGCAATAATACATAACAATAAGATTTAACAAGGTGTCCATTACGCTGTTCATTACCAGGCTTAATCTAATAGCCCCAACTCAGCTGTTTTTTTTTTGTTTTTTTTTCTCGGGCCGATGTCTTGAAACCCTGTAGAAATGTGGGGAAAAGGGGAAAACAAGAAACTTTTCATTTAAATAGAAAGTCAATAATACTTGTTCCATGCTCTTAAGACAATAAAAAAGACAAACAATCCTTTAGAAAGCCCATTTAGAGCCCCCTCGTGCTTCTTCCCGTCTTCATTACTAAGGGTTGGGTGTCTAGGTGAGGGGTTTGGGGGGGTGAAATTGTCTAAAGACTTTTAATTGGATTCTAGAAGCAGTTTCTTAATTGACTTCTCTATCGTGCTAATATAAGTGTACATCTTTATGTGTGTTCACCACATCCTAAATTGAACCCAGGAGGTCATGGTTGGATCTCCCGACGAGACTCATTGGGAACTATTGCCCGCTAAAAAATTCAATTTAGATCTGGAGATTGACTGGCTAATTCCAGTGTACCTATAATGGGTTTCTACTGTTCTCTTAATTAAGTTTTCGCATTAATGTACTAGATACACCCTTTAAAGCCGCACATTTCCCTTGTGGACAACATTTGAGGTGGGAAGACAAAATTAAAAAAATTCTCTCACTAATTGACAAAGTGAAGCATTCCCTCGGAGCTGTACCTGACAACACAAACAAAAAGCTCATCTGATGGCTGCCGAGAGGCTGGGGAGAAAAGATATCCCAAGTTGCTGCAAGTACAGCGGACTGTTTACAGATCTGGTAGAATCTATTTATCTCATCACTCAATTCATTAATTCAGATTCTTTGTGTATTGCTTGCAAATTAGAAACTCCAGCTTTAATCAATTGTATTTCACACCATGTCCATAATCGCCGGTTTTACAGCTTTCAGTAAAAGTTGTTTGATCGTGGGTAACTTACAGTACAAGATGTGAGGTTTTGTCAGTACATAAAGTTATGGAGAAGCCATATCTTGTCAACTGCATAGATGCAGACGCAGCAAGTTCAGTCTAGTTGAAATAACTTGCTCACTGAATGAACCAAAGTCAGGTGGAATCTCCCTTTCCTACAAAAAGGCAGTCAGTGGGAGTACTGGCATGTAACTTATTAAAGCCGTCTGGAAGAAACACATTCACAGCCATGAGAAGCATTAAACTTTGCGGCACATCAATCTTGTAAAGCTTGCTGAAGTTTGAGGGTTTTGGTCGAGTCTGATTAATAACTTGCACAGGTAGAAAGGGACAGAATGAGGGAGCTTGCATTAATTCCCATCCTTTTGTGTATGTAACTAATGGTGTAACCCAAAGGTCACAGCAGGGGAATTGGCTTCTCTGTAGCGCAAGCCCATTTAACCTCTTTTTACCAGCTCAGGCAATGCTTTCACAGGAGCATTGATTTCCTATTGCGGATCTGCTCCTGGATGCATGAACTTTCTCTTGCCTATCACACGTCCTTGGTCTACAACACACTCTCTGCGGCATTCTTTCTTTAACATTTGTGTGTGTGTGTGTGTGTGTGTGTGTGTGTTTTCGAGGCTTGGTTAACATGATGTTTCATATATTGCAAAGCTGAAGAGAAGGGACATATCAATAACAGAAGTTTCTCCTTTAACTTTGGAATGTGAAACTCATTTTGTTGAGAGTCAAAGTACACTTGTGGGGATAGAAACATAAAAGAATTCACAGATGTCAGAATTCTAGAATACTAGCAAAGCTCTTGGGATGGTGGCACTTAGAAACCAGAAAAAAAGTGTAAAGAATTTGAAAAGAACTACCTGAACGTGTATATATTACTTTAAATATGGGATGACATTTTTTTTTAATTATGTACATTGTCTATTTAAAATCTTAATAATGCAATAGTTTTGTTATGCAACATTTGTCATATGTCTGCAAATTAGAAAAAAAAAGAGAAAAGAACGGGCCTCGAACCAGCTTCAAAATTGACTCCCAATGTCTTAACATTAATAACATTAGAATGATACGTAGATAAAACAAATACTACACCAGCACAAAAAAACACAGGCTTTTAGAAAGAAAAGGGGCAGGAACACGGTTTTCAGAGGCTTTTTGTCTCTCATTTTCTTCTCTTTGGAGTACACTCACTATGTTTTTTTTGAATGTATATAAAACCCTTCCA
Source organism: Sinocyclocheilus anshuiensis (assembly GCF_001515605.1). Classification (NCBI taxonomy): domain Eukaryota; kingdom Metazoa; phylum Chordata; class Actinopteri; order Cypriniformes; family Cyprinidae; genus Sinocyclocheilus; species Sinocyclocheilus anshuiensis. The sequence continues at coordinate 1,633,889 of NW_015537973.1, read as the reverse complement.
AAGTAATGAACCAAAAGGTCTTTTTTTTAGAGCGTTTTTTTTTTAAACCACAGACCATGAAAAAAGAAAATATAGCAAATAAGAGCATCATAATGGATCTAATGAATCTGATGTTAAGTGTCTCTTTAAAGAGGTGGAGTGTCTCTTTAAATGTAGAAGGAAAGAACCATCCAGTATGATGAGTCTCTCAGCCTAGTTTCAGCAAATGTCAGCTCCTGCCTCTTCATCGATTGACTGAGAAGGGGAAAAATGCTTTTTTATGCCATATCAATCGGGCAAGCATTTGAATGGGATTTTTATATCGTGTCAGAGGAATTAGTGGGGATATTTCACAAGCTCCTTTTAACACTAAATTAGGGCTAAATCACTGTGACCGACGACCTTGTCCAAATGGGAGCTTTAGCCATGTATAAGCTGAGACCCGAACCACTGGTCACCCCTGAATGCTTTAGAATAAGGGTTAATACAGTGCACATTCTCTGAGGCTCAGGCCAGTGATGTACAGTTCTATTGGCAAAGACCAGAGATTTAGAGAGGTAAAATAATCTTATTACCAGACTGTCAAATTGTCTTCCATTTGTTTTATAAGGTTTTGCCATTTTGGAAAATGTCACATCAGCACATAAAACTGCCTGCGCCTTTGATTACCATGCTCAACTCCTTCACTTTGAGTGTGTGCTCCATTTTGCGGATTTTATAAGTGTAAAAGGGCCAGAAAGTATCAGCAGACTGGGAATCATAAAAGGTGATGGAAAGGAGGTGTTGACCTATGTAGTTGTAGATATCATTGCTCTATTTCTCTAACTTGCAGTAAAAAAATTAAAAGAAATAAAATAAAATAAAAAAAAGTGAATGTTACATATTGATGACATAAAAAAATTGCTCAAGACTGATACAAAATAATTGATGAACGGAAAGAAATTTGCATAAAGCAAATGTATTAGTTGGTCAGATTTTTTGTAAAAGGAAAAACAAATGTGTAAAAAAAATAAAGAATCTGGTGTAAGGAAAATGTACAGTATAAAATGGATTGATTTTTATTTTTTTGAAAAGGAAACAGAAAGTGTAAAAAAATTGGCACCACATGAAATACAGTGGGGAAATATGTATTTCTCGCTTTTAAGTTTGTGCAAGTCTGATTTTCTGGGCAAAGTTTCAACATTTAATGTTATGCGCCTGAGTGGGGCTGAAATGATGGGCTGTCAGATAATACATATCATGTGGCATTTTAAAAACTTAAGGCCTGTCGGTGCAGATGACAAATTGCAGAGAAGGGCAAGGGTAGACGCGCTGGCACATCTCGGATCTGAGACTGAGTTTGGATCAGTCCAGAGCCCCGTCATGCAATTCTATGTCAGCATCCTCTTAATTCCATATCTCAGCAGCACCATTCTCCCAATACCCATCAGTCAGCAGCAGTTAGCCATTAACATTCTCTTCTCAAACTTTCAACAACACCATGGGAAGAGACAGACAGTCTTTATTGATGATATAGAGTTTTTGCAAACCAGGTCTACAAAGTTTCTAATGTGTAAAGCAGTGAAAGCAATCAAATTACAGAGATTAAGGAAAGACAATTGTTTCTAAATTGTTTCATTTCTTCTACTTTTATGCAATCTCTTTCTAAATTAATTGGAAAAAGTGCAAAAAAAGTTATCTATTTTAAAGGCACACAAATGGCTACATATCTACAAACATATTGTGACTTCTAACAACTTTTACATCAGTAGAAAATTTAGCATGATAAATTAATCTAGTTTTCTTTTTTGCAACACACTTGTGACTTCTGCTGTGTGTCACTAACAAGCAATAAAACGTATAATAAAATGAAAAATTATAAAAATAATAAAAGATATAATAAAAAAGCTGAATGGTGACAAAACTACAAAATGAATGAATGAATGAATGAATGAATGAATGAACGAATGAATGAACGAACGAACGAACGAATGAATGGTTTCAGGGCTGGTAAGAAATATTTATGGCCAGTAAATTTTTCCAAATCACCTACCATTGACGTGTGGCGAAAAGTTATTTTGGACCCTGTCTGCCATACAAAACCATACATGTATCCAACAATGGCTACAAGCATGCTCAAGGGCTTAAGACCTGTCTTGAAACCTGTGCAAATTTGTTGTTGTGCGAAAAGCCAGAAAAAAAAAGACATAAATCAAAACGCTATTAAATCATGCATTCGATGTTGCACTGGCATTACATCAGCTTATTATTCAGTGTAAATTGTGTGCAAACAATTTTCCAATCCTGTATGTTCTGCAAACACATTAGTAGCGAGGAAAATTAGCTAAAGACTCACTCCCTAAAATCCTAATATACACTCTTAAAAGGTAAAAATGCTTCATGCTCAGTGAAGAAGCAATGTGTTTACAAATATATTAGAAGATGATAGATAGATAGATAGATAGATAGATAGATAGATAGATAGATAGATAGATAGATAGATAGATAACATTTGTTACAGAAAGACAGACCTAATGGATCAATCTAAAATCAAATAGATCCAATGATCTAAAAATGACCCCACTGTTCTTAAAACATATTTTATTTTGTGCTCTGCAGTTTAACAAAATGTTCCACCTGTATTCTGTTTCAGAACAGCAGGAAGGTGAGTAAATGACAAAAATGTTATTTCTGGGTGAACTATCCCTTTAATTAAGAGGAGCCATCTCAAAAAAGAGGACTGTAAAAACCAAAACTAAACTTCACTGAGCAGAGTTAGGCAAAAAATAAATCTTTAAATTAATCTTTTTTTTGTAAAGTTACCCTGCCGCATTAGTTGGTGAAACGGTCACATAATATTGTAATTATGAGATCACAGAAAGATTAAGGATATGAGTAATTACAGCGTGTATGAGGCAAATATGGTTAATCAAAGTGAGCTAAGATTGTGATTTTCACACCCTTGCAGGCACCCATTTCGGCTGCAAATGAGGTAATCTTCAAATGATCTGAGTGATTGATAAAGTTTGATTTAAACTTCACAAGCTTAAATACACACACTGATGCTGCCACCCTCACAAGCCACTTCCATAAGTGGGTTTAACCAGCAGACCAGAAAGGTGAGAGCCAAACAGATTTCCTCATTTAGTCCCACAATGCACTGTTTTTAATCAAACAGCAGGAACCCAGAGTTTATCACACAGTATATTATTTTTACCTAGCTGATTTAAACTTTGGGTTCAAGCTGAATACTAAGAGGCATAATGGCACTTAAAAATAAATGAAAAAATAAGTTAAAATACTGTTGTTAAATCTGCTCTAAAAACATGTGTAGCACATTAACCTACTCTATCATTCCTTGTGATATTAAGGCATTGGGAGATGTCTTGGTGTTGTGTTGTGTGCACAACTCTCAAAGTTTGTTTGTTTTCATTAATTTTAATCAGTGCATCTGTAAAGCCCCAACCTGCTTCCACGCATATGCAAAACCACATCCACCTCATAAGGCAGATAGCTGCCGACTGCTAACACTGCAAAACAATCTCCCCATCCACAGCCATTATACCACCGCCTGCCTCTTCATCTCCTCTCATCTCGATTGTTTAGCAGCAATAAAGTGATGGAAAACTAAAAACCATCTGCATTTGGCTCTCGTAATTTATGTCTGCTTGAGGATCATTCCATTGTTTTACATGTAACCCATTCCGGGACGGATGCAGCAAGCAATCAGCAGCATACAGACTCACAATTGCATACAGTACATGCATCGCTCTTCTGACACAATGAACGTTTCTCTTGACATCGGTCTTGTAGACCAGCAAAAGGCAACCGTGGCCATCTTGCATCACGCTTGACCTCACATGATCAGTGGAAGGATCGAGGACAGAGGGTTCTGATTATTCAGCAACAGTGGGGTTCTCTATACCGAGGGCCGTGTAGCACAGAACGTGCTAGCGCCACACGCTGAGCCACCCAGCTGCGCTCAGATCTGTAATTGGGTTAGACGGATACAGTGTTCGCTGCTGCCTGCCTGACAGTGGCTTGAAAAGGAATAGAAGAGTTGTAGACACTCTGGGATCTGTGTAGCTTAAATGAACTGTAGTCCAACTAGGAGATGGCACTGAAATAGAAAACTCTGTTGAGCCGTATTTGCTCTAGTTTCGCACACAAAGACAACAATCTCTGCTCCAGAAGCTAGTACAGTTAGCCGCTAATGAGCAGCGCCAGCACAGTTATGTACAGTAGGCCAACGTATCAGCACATGACTGGTAGGTGGATGATCGCTTAGCCTTGGCACCCTGATGGGACCAAAAAGGTCAAGCGCTATCTATGGCAGCGGCAGTGTGAAACATCTTTAACGCAATCTCGCAACTGGGTTTGGCAAAAAGTGCTATCATTAAAGCTGCAGCATAGCAGTAAGTGCAGACATGACAAGGTTTGGCCTGAGAGACATTGTGGCTTGCCGTCAGGAGAAGCACTCACCCACTGAGCATCCGCTCACATTACACAGCCAGAAGTAAATATTCTCTGGACGATAGCATCAGCCATGGCTGGCCGTAAAGACTGCAGGTGTACTCACTCCACTCAGGCCTTATCTCCACAGAGCAGAAGGGCAGTTAGAAGGATTGGAGAGTGTCGCAGGCATTAGGCATCGTGCTGCGGCTCACGCCCGCACAAAAGCCTTCTCTCTCCATTAGACTGACGCTAGAGATGGCCGAAACAACTTTGAGTGGATCGACCGGTGCAGCGTTTTTGAACGCACTGATATTCAAAGGGCTCTTTCTCATGGAAAACAGAATAAATGGAAAGCAAGATGTAGGTCTGAGCGGACAAAGAAGAGGACAGAAAAGCAGATTTACCTGCTGAAATTTGGAAAGTCATCGATAAGATATAAAATAAGCATAGGATATGAATGATGCAGTACTTTTTTAAAACTTTCACTTTCTAACACTCGTGATCAAGGATTTAAAAATAAATAAAAAATCCCTTAATACATGCGTAATTTCTCCAAAGACCTGTAAAAGATGATAAGCAACTAAACAAGGTATTATACTTAATTTAAATCAAAGTAAATCCATTTTAATTAAAAACATTCATAGTAAGCTACTCAACCTTCACGTCCACTCACAACTAGCAATAATCAAGTGGCAATTAATCTGACAGTGAAGGGTATTTTCCTCTTGCGTTGTCTTCTTTGGACTCTCTCAAATGGAGCAACTCTAATTGTTGCCTAAAGTTGTTTAAAGGGAATTAAGAGTAATTGTTTTTTCTTTGTCAATTTTTAGATTAGAAAGAGCAGCGCTGGTGTAAATTTCATACTCCTTCAGTAACAGTAATGTAGATGGTGCTTCAGAGAATTAAGCAAAGTTAAATGAAATTAATATTTTAGTGTTTCATTTATAGACAATCAAGAATACGTCCATAAGCCTTATATTAGACAGATAATGAAATTAAAGATCTCATTTTAACAAGATTTCAATTCCCCAAATTACATATACAGTGTTTTATTAAAATTGCCTGCAAGACTGCTGAAGAATTTATATTCGGGTAATGACTCCTATATTTCAAATAACTTACATCGACATTGATGCTCTATCTGAGACAAAGGGCAAAATGAAAACCCTGGATTTTTGTATCATTGTAATTGTGGTGGTGTTATTATAAATAAATATTACAGGTAAATAAATATGCCATGAATAATACATCAGGATAGGAAATTGTACATGAAAAAAATGAATAATGTAAGTCTAAAGGGTTTCAATAACATCTTAAAGGTAATTAACAACCTATTTAATATTATTATTTTTATTTGCATCAGACATACCTTCACTGCTTCCTTACAGCAACCGTAATCCTCAATTTTGTGCAAGCCTATCCTTTCAAAAATCTTTGAGTGCTATTCAAAAAAAGAATAGAAAAAAAAACCACTATATAAACCACTAAATGTGTTCAGACTACACATTTTGTAATCCAGTGATTCTCTCGCAACTGTATGTGGTGTCTGTCTGAGCAACACAGGCCTTTATGGTTCCTAACTGATACTAAGAGCTTGGTGTCAACTGATAGCATCAATTACATGCTCTTTTCAAATGTGCAAACAAACTCCTCTGCATTGGCTAAATTTTAATCCATCCACCCTGGATTCGTTTCTTTGACCCTGACATTCACACACGCATATAAGCATGCATGCACGCATACACGCCTCCCCACCCTTCTCCAAAAGCCTTATTTTGTGCTTATGTGGTATAATAGCCAGCATTCAGAGTTGGGCCAGTCAGAGAGAGTTCTCCTGGGTAAAGTGGAGGCCTCCAGTGTGGAGCAACTGTGGGAAAGCAGCATGGTGCAGATGCACAGTTACACCAAAGCGAACAGTAGGATCCAAGAAAAACGAGAGGGGGGGTGAGATGAGAGGCAGAAAGAGTGTGTGTTCATGAGTCTGCATGCGCAAGAAAGCAATAAAAAGAGAGAGGGAGTGTGTGTGTGTGTGTGTGTGTGTGTGTGTGTGTGTGTGTTTGAGGGGGCATGACAAAGGGAGAATAGTGAATTCACAGGGCTTTGCTAGAGGGTGGAAGTGTACAACGAGTTGATGCGAGGGGTCATCCGTCAATCGATGGGCGTGCAGGTAGACAGAGAGAGGCCAGACTAGGGTGGTCCCAATACATCTAAAATAGAGAGACAACTCCACACTGCGTGTAGAAGGTGCAAGAATGTGTGGGGGGTAGATGTGTGTGTGCACATCAGGTGGAGATTGACAGTACCATCCAGAAGCTCTTTTGGCAGCTTTCATATCTCTTCTCACTGTTTAGAAACTGTAGCAACACAGTGTAGCCACTGGCTACCCGACTAGCAATGAAATTAAATTTTAAATTTTATTAGGCTGATGCAATTCTCTCAAAGTGGGAGATAATCTGTGTCAATATGAAACAATAAATTATATTTAAAAAAGAGAAAAAATGAAAAAGGAACTAATGCAGCTACATCAACAGATCAAGGACTTTTTTCAACATAGTGTAATATACAGTATAATATAAATGAATTATTTCTTGACTAAAATTATTTTAATAAATGTCTTTATCTTAATGTGTATACCACTGCTATACTTTGAGTAAATATAAGAAGTCACTTACATGCACGAATGGTCATGCTTCAGGGTGAGGATGCAGAGGCCTATGAACAGAAAGAGAGAGAAATTAAACAGATATTCAAAGACAAAGACTTGTATATCAATGTCCAAACACAGCTCTGCAACTTCAGTTTCATCACACACAGAGACACAAAAACACACACACATGCACTGCATGCAACTGGAGGACAAGGCACTCTCACACCAAAGAGTGAGAGAGATGTTTAATTTCTGCATTTGATTCCTCGGAAAGCGTGCTCTGAAGGCTGATGCTTGAGTTGTAACACCGGACCGTTTTCTCTTGTATCCGAAGGACACTGAACACAATTCATATTCTATCAATTAAGAATATAAGAAGCTATTTCACGCAAATGTGTAATTTATATGCAAAATGTCAGCTAAAGTGCTGCTTATCATTAGTAGTCTAATTGCACATATCGGGCCTGCTTGAGGATCAAATGGCTGTGAATGGGGCACTTATTTCTGTCAGGAGTGGCTCTTCAGCCCCATCTACTGGGCCTGGACTCCCTCTCACCCTGCCGAAAAGTGGAGAGAACCTCCTCACCTCTGGGCTAAGAGGGAAGCCTGCCAGGTGCCCTCTCTGGAGGTGAGGACAACAAAAACACAGGAGAGAGGAATTACACTCAGAGCTCCTTGAAATGTTGCCAAAGAATGAGTGGTTGGATTATGAAAGGAAGGGAAATTAAGGGTCAAACAATTTGACGTCAAGGTGGAAAGTCAAAAGTGCTGCAGATAATCAAGGTAAATTGCTTGTGCATCTGAAGAAAAGTTGCTTGACCTTATAGAATAAGGTGAAATCGAGAATTTTCGAGATGTCTCGAGATGTTTGCATATCGTATTCACTAAGGTGATTAATTTTGAGGACAAACCAGATTTTTTAGAAATTCTGCACATATTCCAAATAAGTAAATAAGCCAGATGTGGAATTTAAACAAGAATGCACACATTGCAATTTAATTTGAATAATAATAATAATTTGAAATAAAAAGTAGTTAGCAGGATTTTATATAATAATCTTTTTTAAGGTCACTAAGAAAATAATGTGACACGCAGTGTGTTTACTACAACAAAATGTAAATTTGTCTTAATCTGTATTTATCACAATTGTCTTTTAATTGATTTATGTAAATCATTTATATGTACTGATGAAAACCAATCAACCAGAAATCACAATAGTCTAAAATATAATATTAATAATATAAAATATATATTTACATAAATCAATTTAAAAATAATTGCAATAATATAAACATAATTGCTGAGGGAGAGAGACAAAGAGAGCTTACAGATGCCAGAAAGAAATTTGATTTTAAATGATATTTTAAATCAACAACTTTTTCTCTGCTCTTGACATTAAAACCTAAACAGATTTTGCATAACGGTTTAAGGACTCCACATGACCTTCCCCACTGTTGGCTTATTAAGCATAATAGGGGTAACATTGTGCATTTAAAAGAACTCACTGACCATGTTAACCCATTTGACCAAAAGGTCAGATTTCTGTTTCCACTGAAGAATACAATGTTCTTTGGATTACTGAAATTAACGCACATTATTCAGTTCAGTGTTCAAACTCAAAATGTTATGCTGTGAATACATAGTATAATGTGAAAGTGTGTATTCAATTACACAAATGTTAAATAGAACTATTTTCACTAGTAGTCCACACAACCACTGTTCAAACAGGAGACGTTTCCACTTTTACACAATGCAACAGCAATATGAGAACGATGTGAAGCATTAAAAATGAACTGACAATAACTGAAATAATAAGTGTGCCAGATCAAATTCAAAAGACTTAACAGCAAGTTCCTGCCCATAGAACATCTAAGCGAAAAAGAAAGAGTGTCATCTGTTCTCTTGCGTACAGTGCCACCATGATCACGGCTAAAAGTTATCTAATAGCAAATGTTCTTCTTATTGGAGTTTAAACTGTGCTTTTGTGACAGAAAACAGTGAGACAAAAATGAATTAGGTCTCAGTGGGGACGCAGCAGGGAGGCAAGAAGCCAGCCAGCCGTGAGAAACTCAGGTGAAGGTTAAGCAATGTCTCAGACACAGCGGAGCAGGTGAGCGAAAGAGAAAGAGAGCGCTGATGAGGAGAGAGGTGACAGGAAGGGGGGAAGGGGGAGTTCTTTGGCGAGGTGAAGGACTATCTCCAGAGATCTCCAGCACAGGGAGCGGGTTGACAGCTCGAGCTGGACTGCTAAGGGACCGGCGAGGCGCCAGGAACTCCACTCTGAATTCTGCAGAGACCAAAGCTGCCCAAACTCAAACAGACCCCTTTCCGAAGCTTCTTCATGCCTTGCTTGGCACATAACCCGCACTGGAGGCTTCCTTAGTTTTGAGGACCCACCGGGGGAAGAGTGAATCACCCCTCCCGCCAGAGCTCTCACTCAAACTTTGGGTTAACAATGAGGACTCGCCCTATCTAACTCGTCCGTGGATCAGGCTGTAGGGAGCTGGCTCAGCCAGGGCTCAGAGCTGTAGGTGAGCGACTGTAGGTCCAGAGGAGGCAGAGCTCCGTTCCAAACCAATGGGTATATAACAAACAGAGGAACCACTGTGGGGAAAAGTAGCTGGACTACTCTTAACTTCCAAGATAGAAACTTATGTTGGGGACAGTGGTATGCCAATTATAGAGCAGTACAATGGGCCTTGAGAAAAGAAGAATATCTGAGGTTCTCCATGAGAATCTATACTCAGTAATGCTTAACAATACACTGACAACTTGAACTTCACATTCTGGTGAGAGCGGTCATAAACTGGACCGAATTGTGCACAAGGGACTTGAGAGCTGCCAAAGACCGAGCCCTGTGACACTGAGAACAACCTTCAGTTTTAAAAGTTGTGAAACGCATCTGTGTCTTTACAGCATCTGCAGCATTATTGTGAATGGTCAGACCTCTTGTTGAGTGTAAACAGTATAGTATAGAGTGCCTTGCGAAAGTATTCATACCCCTTTATTTTTTTCACTTTTTGTTACGTTGCAGCCTTATGTTTAGCTGCTTTAAATTACTTTTTTTTCCCACATCAATTTACACTCCATACACCATAATGACAAAGCTAAAAACATATTTGTGACAACTTAACTTATACCCTTAACTCAGTACTTAGTTGAAGCACCTTTACAGCCTCAAGTCTTTTTGGGTATGATGCGTCAAGCTTTGCACATCGGCATTTGACAATTATCTGCCTTTCTTCGCCTCACCTCTTTACCTCTCAAGCTCTGACAGCTTGGATGGGGGCTGACAGACATTTTCAGGTTTCTCCAGAAATATTTGATTGCGTTCAAGGCTCTGGCTGGGCCACTCAAGGACATTCACAGAGTTGTCTATAAGCCACACTTGCTGTGTGCTTAGGGTCATTGTCCTGTTGGAAGGCAAACCTTCTGCCCAGTCTGAGTTCTGAATGCTCTAGACTGGGTTCTCATTAAGGCTATCTCAATATTGTGGTGCATTGAGCTTTCCTTCTACTTTGACGAATCCCTCAGTCCCTGCCACTGAAAAACAGCCCCACAGCATGAGGCTGCTACCAGCACACTTTACTTTACGTTTTCATGTGTCTTCACTGAGGAGAGGATTGAGTTTGGACACATCGCCATAAAGACTGGATTGGTGGAGTGTTGCAGTGATGTTTGTCCTTCTGTAAGTTTCTTCCATCTGCATATATGATAATGGAGCTCAACTAGAGTGACCATCAGCTTCTTGGTCACCAGTATAACCAAGCCTCTTCTCCATCAATTGCTCAGTTTGGCAAGGAGCCCAGCTCTAGGAAGAGTCCTAGTTGTTCCAAGCTTCTTTCATTATGGATAACGGAGGCTACATGCTTCTGTGAACCTTCAATGCAGCAGAAATTTTTCCGAACTCTTCCCCAGATCTATGCCTTGACACAAGCCTGTTTCTGAACTCTACAGGACATTATTTTGACCTCAGGGCTTGGTCTTTGCACTGATATGCATTTTCAGCTGTATAAAAATTCACTTTTCTGAGAGGTGTGTGCTTTTCCAAATCATACTCATTCAAATTAATTTGCCACAGTTTAACTCCACTGGAAGTGTAATAACATCTACAAGCGATATGAGTGCTCCTGAGCTAAATTTCATGTGCCCCAGAAAAGGGTATGAATACCTTATGCAATGGAATAATTTCAGTTTTCTATTTCTAATAAATTTGTAAAGTTGTTACAAACCTGTTTTGTGCTGTCATTATGGTGTATGGAGTGTAGATTGATGTGGAGAAAAAGTAATTTAAAGCAGTTTAACAGTTTAAAGGCTGCAACATAACAAAATGTGAAAAAAATGAAGGGGTGTGAATACTTTCGCAATGCACTGTATATAACCTATTTGCAATTTTCTGATGAAAATTATGATTGCAATTTAAACTGATCCAGGTTTGCAGTGCTCATTTATAACCTTGCACAATTTAGCCAAAATGTTTCAATATTAAAAATTATTATATATCAATATGGTTATATAATAATAACACTTTATTATTATTATTATTAAAAAATAAAATCTAAAAATGACAAAAAACAAGTCAAAAAACAACAATAAACAAACATTACTATTGTCATTTCATTAAAAATAAAAATTAAGTATTTGAGAAAAATATCAATAATTTTATTTTTCATTACAACTGTATAATTACATTACTGAAATTTACGGCTGTCATAATTTCATCAAACTTTTATTTTGACAAGAAACCATAGGAAATTCTTCTCCTCATTTCTCATTACAAGAATGGAAAGCAAACTCAGAGCAGATGTAGAGATGGAGTTTGTATGAGCAGAATTTACTGTGAACTGAGTTGCTCTGAGACGTTGCAAACACAGATAATAAGCTGTTCAAACACAGTGCCACACTTTACTCTGGAACATACAGCACATATATTTATTTAATTAAATTGCAGCCTTTGTGATTTAATAATTGCACTAAGCCATGTCATGATTTCAGTTTTATTTTGATTAATTGTGCATCCCAAGCTTCCAATGGGAGTATTTTATTATAAACGCAAGGGCTGCAACATTAATTTGTTAAGCATAGTGTGTGTGTGTGTGTGTGTGTGTGTGTGTGTGTGTGTATATAAAGTAAAATAAATAAATAAACGAACAAAAATTCAAATAAGACTGAGATTTAATGTGATTCCAGATTTAAAAAAATAAAAAATAAAAAAATCTTTCTTGAGGTTCCAGCAAAAACACCACCTCATTCATCTAAAGCTGCTCTGCTGGAATGACACAGGCTGAGACAGAGAGCAGGAAAGGGAGAAACAGGAAGAGAAAAGAGAGAGAAAGACAGAAAGCCCCTCTCACTGCTGCCAGGGGGCACACAGACAGTTCCTGCGTTACGGGAATGCTAATTATTTTGATTCAACTTCCTTTTTTTATGGCTGTCTGGGAAGTTGAAGCGATCATTGGACATGGCATAGGCGCTGATGGTCACTGGCAAATTAAGCATAGTGTGTGTGTGTGTGTGTGTGTGTGTGTGTGTGTGTGTATATAAAGTAAAATAAATAAATAAACGAACAAAAATTCAAATAAGACTGAGATTTAATGTGATTCCAGATTTAAAAAAATAAAAAATAAAAAAATCTTTCTTGAGGTTCCAAGAAAAATTAGCCATTACAATGATATATAATTACTTATACTGTGATACAAAATTTTGGTTATACCGCCTACCCCTAAAATATGATTTTATGATTAACAACAACAAAACAACTGTACATTTTGCCAGTTACACTTCCTTTGTTATCTTCATCAATTATATAAACTCATCAAATTATAAAGAATTTCCATAATGGTTAGAGAGGTCTCTGAACTCCCTCAGGCTGACGGGAAGCCTTTAGTTTAGTTTCAGAACAACAAACTCGGCTGAAGAGCTTGTGGGTGTGTGATTCAGCTGCAGAATTATTGCACACCTGCCCATGATTGACACCCCCCGCATCGCCCCAGATTGGCAGAGTAATTAATGTCAGATTGCAGACTCTTTTGTGCCACTTTTCTCATCCAGAATCAAATACCCCCACAAAGTTGAACCTTTTCTTTGCCTCTAGGAAAGAGAGGTTTATGAATCTGGATGCCCTTTTCTCTGATTACAGCCAGTAACACAGTGACAAAAGAACTGCACAAAGAAACAAGGACTAAGAGGCCAATGCAAAGCGCTAAATAAAACCATTTTGTCTTTTCATCAAAATCTATAGAAGGATCATATACTCGCTAGGCTGATAACATCAGTAAAATTATTTCAGTGTAGGGTAATAAAATGGGCTGTCACAACGCTGTGCAGTAATGATGGCAAGACCCTAGCCGTGTTCTGTCTGACAATGCACCAGATGAGAGGGATGATCTGCGGACACACGTTCTTTCTTGTTCTTGATTACCCTTGAGATAACTGGCCAATGTGTAAGGATGTGATGAGCCCATCCTGTGGGAGTCGTGTTTGTTCTAGGCTCTATCTGCTCAGTGTAATCAGTGTTTAAGGGACTTCTGCTGTCTGTGTCTACAGAGTAGCAGGATATCGTGAACCTGACTCGAATTGTGATGCTTCAAACTTAACTCAATTTACTGCTCACTGCTTGATTGAATTTGCATTATACTTGTCGTAACAAGGAAAACAGCCAATAATCAACTACCTGCTTATAAACCACAGAGCTGCAAACTGTTCTATAAAATCAACCAGTATTTAGCTGGCAGTCATCAGAAAAGGTAAAACTTTACACTAAGACTCCATTTGTTAGCATTAGTTAATTAACAATAGAACATATTTCTAAAGCATTTATTAATATTAGGTAATATTAACGTCAACATTAACTAATACATAATAAAAATCAAAAGTTGCATTTACATTTGCATTTAATCATTTAGCAGATGCTTTTATCCAAAGCAACTTACAAATGAGGACAATAGAAGCAATACAAATCAACAAAAGAACAATAATATGTAAGAGCTATGACAAGTCTCAGTTAGTCTAACGCAGTACACATAAGCAAGGTTTTTATTATTATCATTATTTTATAATAAATAAAAACAAATAAAAAGAAAACAAGTATAGAATAGAAAAATAATAGAGAATGCTAGTCTTAGAGGGTCATTTTTTAAATAAATAAAAATAAAAGAAAACAGTGAAAAGAATAGAAAATGAGAGAACGCTAGAGGGTATTTTTTTAATAAATAAAAAAAAACAAGTAGACAATAGAAAAAGAATAGAGAATGCTAGTGTTAGAGGGTCAAGGTTTTTTAATAAATAAAAAGAAAACAAGTAGATAACATAGACATAGAATAGAGAGTGTTTGTGTTATAGGGTCAAGTGTATCTATTAATATTATTTAATGGACCTGAGCTAACAGGAACTACCTAGTATCTAAAATATGGTCATGCAGAATAAGGTGTTAATATGTGCTTGAAACTACTAATAAACAGCCAATATGCTAGTAATATGCATGCTAATAAGCAGCTACTTAATAGTGATAATTGGTCCTTAAAATAAAGCAAACTACCAAATTTTCAAACAATGTTATATATGCACATACCTCAGGCTAAATTTATCTACAGAAAAAAAAAAACTTGAGTCTGTACTTCAAAAAAAGCAGAAGTTGATTTAGGGTTAAATGTTTAGAACAAACCCTAAATCGAAATCTGTGAAGAATATCAATACAGTGCCAGCTTGCAAGCGCTGTAATTGATTCACAGATCAATTCGACATGAACGTGTAGCTGCATTTGACTTGAATAAAACATTCCTGAAATGTATTGCAGGGAAACACCTGAAGTGGCTGAAATAAACTGAGTTTGATTTAAAAAAGTTGCAGATATATTACCGAGTAAGTCTTTTAGTTGTGCTTCCAAATGAAGAACAATCTGCTTAGACCAGATGCCAGTCTGGATGCTATCCATAGAGCGTCTGGGCACACAGGTCCACATATTGCACGAG
>NW_015537973.1:1616460-1618092 GCF_001515605.1 Sinocyclocheilus anshuiensis | reverse complement strand
AGAGGAGCAACAATAATGTACAGTATGTGGAAAATAATGTGTTTTTTTAACCTTGAACCGCATAAACACATTGCATTACACCAAATACTTGGTATAATACATAATGTTCTTTTTAGAAACGTCATATGAGCCCTTTAACGGTAGGGAGAGAGAGGGAGAGAGAGCACACTTCTGTTGCGTGACCGTTATTGATTTTCGCTCACTTAGCACACGCATCATTTGGATTAAAACTAAATCGTAAATATAAAACAACATTTATTTTCAACCTTAAGCATACATGACATGGCTAAAGTGAAACTATCAGCCAGTGTGAAATGCACTAGGCTGTACTTTACTTGTCCCTCTCATTCTGCACCAATACAAATATGTGCACGCGTTGAGCATGTTTTGCTTGCTTCATGAGCGTTTCTGCATTATATGAGTCACTTTGTAATTTAAATTGCAGCATGTTTCAGATAAAAAAACACTACTCATATTTCTGAAATATTTATAACAAGTTGTTCCCTGCATTATTACAGCAAAACGCATGATTAGAGTACTGAGCCGCTGCAATGGATCAGCTCTAATGCTATTCAATTAAAGATGATGTACCCTAAAGCAAAAAAATGAACAGTGAAAGTAACTAAAACTTGTAAAATACATTTTAATTGGCATAATTAAGTTTGAAAATAACTGAAGGATATATCTACGTATTTGATAAATGAAGTTAACCAACTAACATAGAACTATAAATATTATTGTACAATTCTTGTAAATTACAAATACAATGACAATACCAGTATCAGTGCTGGGTATCGGCAAGTACCAAAAATAAAAGTATCGGTATCGGCCGAGTACTGGAAAAAGTGGTATCGGTGCATCCCTAAATATTAACAATTGTTCTTCCACTGTAGCATGCATTTACATCATGATAACCAGAGTTAAAACCACACATATAGCACCTCAATAATGCAATAAAATATTGGTATCGGTACTCGGTATCGGCAAGTACCAAAAATAAAAGTATCGGTATCGGCCGAGTACTGGAAAAAGTGGTATCGGTGCATCCCTAAATATTAACAATTGTTCTTCCACTGCAGCATGCATTTACATCATGATAACCAGAGTTAAAACCACACATATAGCACCTCAATACTCTGGTAAAAATGCAACTATATGGTTTCTAGGTAGCCTATTTGTATGAAAAACAGTAGTCTAAATACATTTAGTATAAATGCACAAACGCTAGCCTATAGCTTAATCATAAATATTCTGTAATTACATTCCATTACTCCTTTAATACATTTAATACATGTCTGCATTAATATAATACATTTGATATAAATATCCCACATTTCTGCCACAATACCATGGTGCAGTTAGTGTTACTACAATAAATCCATGGTAAACAATGGCGATTTGTAGATTGAAAAGCCTTCTGACTGTATCATTGCACAGTGTTTCCCTTTCGATACTTCACTCGTACTCCGTCTTGCTTAAGACGCATATGGGAAAAAGCCTTTTTTATCCTGAACTGAAGCCTATTTCATTCACGCAGTGAAACTGCACGGCCATTGGTTCGTGCAGGGCTTTAAAAACGAACCAATGGCACGGCAGCGGAGCTGCACGAGCCTATGGCGACGAAGCCCGCCA
>NW_015537973.1:1608377-1616277 GCF_001515605.1 Sinocyclocheilus anshuiensis | reverse complement strand
ACCGCCCTCCCCCCCGTTGACGGCGCTGAAAAAAACGTGTTTGAGAAGCTGCCTCTCTTGGATGAGTCAGTGGCCGCGCATCTCTGCCCGCCCACGGCCATCGGCTGGAGAGCAAAGGCCGCTCACCCGTCTAAGACGTGTAGGACTACTTCAGCTCTCGCTGGACGCTCCTACACCTCAGCTGGACAGGCAGCCGCGGCGCTTCATTCTATGGCGGTCCTTCAGGTCTTCCAGGACAAAATCCTCGCATCCGCCGAGTCTGGCCTGGACCCCGCAACCCTCAGGGATCTGAGGAGCGCGACGGACCTGGCTCTACGCGCCACCAAAACCACCGCCCAGGCGATTGGGAGATTGATGGCCAGCCTTGTGGTGCTCGAGCGCCATTTATGGTTGACGCTGACGGAGATGAAGGACGCGGATAAGATCCCCTTCCTCGATGCTCCTGTCTCCCCCAAGAGCCTTTTCGGCCCAGCGGTCGAAGGGTTTGCTGAACGCTTCACGGAGGCACAGAAATCGTCCCAGGCTATGCGACATTTCCTGCCTAAGCGCTCCAGCTCCGCTGCTGCCTCTGCCCACCCTAAGTCTGCGCCGACTCAGCAGCCCGCGAAGCCAGCACCTGCCGCCCCCGCCGTTCAGCCCGCTAAGGCGCAGCAGACGTGGGGACGCTCTCGCATGGCCAAACCCTGGCAGGCCACCCCCGGAGTGTCGAGATGGGTTATGGGTTATAATAAAACGAGGATATTCACTCCAATTCGCTCAAAGACCCCTGCGCTTCAGCAATCTGCTGGCAAAAAGAGCCGTGGAAATGGTTCCGCCTCGCCGTCCACATTTGCGAGGTTTTATAACCTGGAAGTCCCGGCCTTACAGGCCAGGATCCTTTCCGCTTGAAATGGCACGCGCTGCGTAAACAGACATGACAGAGAGCACTTGGCCGTGCCGCGCCCAAGTTCTCTGGTATTGTTCACCTGTTAGCTCTCGACCCCTGGGTGTCGAAGTTACGGGTATACTTTGGAACAATTAACCAGGCCGGGTGTGACCTAGAAAGCCTTTAAGCAAGACGCAGTACTCGTTCCCGTATCTCAGGGAACCGTGGTTACGTTTGTAACCGCGTACGTTTTCTGCTGTTTGTCAGCGCTGTTTCATCTGGATTTAAACTAGTTTATATCAGTTGACTGATATTGACTGATACTAGTTTATATCAGTCATTTGTGTTCTTCGCTGAATTCAAGCGCTTCACACTGGATCTCACAGCGCTGTTTCGTGGTTGCGTGATCAGTGATTAAACACATCTGCTCTAGTTAGCTCGCTCTGTGTTGCTCCGCCGTTTGAACCTAGCGGATAACGGTTCAAACGAGTAGCGCTCTTTGGTTCCGCGTTTGGCGCATAAACATTATATTGAATATTTATCAAACTCGTTTTATCGAGGAAAATTATATCACTATAATTATAGCTATCGTTTTATCACCCAGTTCTACCTCAAAGTATATCTGCTCCTGCACCCCCCTTAGGGGGGCGCGGACCCCAGGTTGGGAACCACTGCTCTAAACAGCCAGCATGCTAACTCAACAAAAACTTCAGACTCATAGGCCTACACCAAAGCAAACCTCAAAGACGTTTTCTTCCGAAAGCTTAAATCTGTGCGTAACAAACACAATCGCTAATCTTCCAGCACTTACGACTCCACACCGCACTGTCTTCCATGCTGCTTTATAGAAAATGCTTCATACATTATTCATATACAGAGAAGTGTGTACTAATAACCTGGGCTCCACAGATGACGGAATTAAGCGGCACTGAAAAGCGGTGTCTCTGCTAAACTGGACGATGAATATTTCATTATGGAGGACTGGGTGGAGAGAAGAGGTTGTGATTTATGACACAGATGTGGATAACACAAACAGACTAATGCAAATATGCTACATCGCCTTACGTGTGGACCTCAGTGCTGTCAAAAAAGCTAACAGCTCGAGGGTGGTTCTGTTTACTCTCACATCTGAATGCGTTTTACATGAAGATCAGAGTCATCATATGCTACATCTGGATGATGAAGGAGCATTATCTATTCTTCACTGTTGTCTAGCTCAATATCTGGCCATTAGAGCATCAAACTGCTCTAATGGCAGCCGTGATGCTGGCAGTAAGATAAGAGAGATAAATACACCTCAGCGAGACTGCAAAGGGTGCTCCCATGCAGACGCACATTTTATCTTGCATCTCCTACCTTTCTCTCAGCCTCACTCCCTCTTTTCCACACACACAGTTTCACACACAGGAAATGAGGAGGAGGGTAAAGAATGGCCCTGGCTACCTGCGAGACAAAGGGAGTTTCTCCTGCAATTTAGCTGGTAATCAGAAAGCATCAGCTGGGTCAGGAGGCTGCATTTCTTCACCTAATGCAGAAAGCCATTCTCTCCCTTCCCTCCTGGACATAAAAGAGTCATTTACTAAACATTTATCTTTTTTAAAAAGCCATTATGCCGTGTTACCGTGCTTGATTGTTTCTTTATTGAATTTGGGCAGCCTCGAGCGTGCGTTGCGCTTCAGGTCTGGCTAAATGATCTTTTCTCTCTTTCTCGCTCTCTTTATCCAGCTCACGAGTCCATTATCAGCGATGAAATAAAAAAAAAGCTAGTGGCTGGCGTGTATGGCTATATGTACTGCGTGATGGAATGGGCCATACAATGGGTTTGATCATTGGGAGAGCGCTGTAAATTACGAACATCAGTGACGCTTGCCCATTTCTGTCTTATGATGGATTGGGAATAGAGTAAATACTGCTGTTAGCCGCAGGCATCAGTGTCAAGTTCAGCCGTCTAATGGAGAACTATCACCAATAGATGGCTACATTGGTGTTCTACTGAGGGTGAAGATGTACAGGGAGGTACTTGGGTGTTAAATGTATATATTTTGGACAGTGAAGATAACCCGTTCAACTTTATCGCATGGGAACGGCCATTCCTGTGCGGGGGAGGAAGGTCTATAACACCATCTATCAGCTACTTATAATGCTGTCATAACATCTTTGCAGTGGCAGTTTCGCATCAATTCGCACCTCGAGGTATGTAACTCCCACGCTGAGCATGGGTCTTGTGACATCAAAGTGTGAACAGGTTTAACATTTCTGAGATTGCCCCCATCATTTAAGTCACATTTATATCTAATTTGAGTTTTAGATATCTACAGTAAGTGTTTGGGAATTGACAAATATAGCAACTTTCATAACACTGGAAAGTCTTGTCACAATTTAGTAAACGAGTCCAATCGAAGTTCATAAATCAAATCTGACAGAGGCTTTCTACGTGTTTATTTTTAAGCGAGTGTAAAAGTGCAGCATTTGGGTCACAGCCAGACCACAAAACTGATGGA
The DNA here is from genome assembly GCF_001515605.1 of Sinocyclocheilus anshuiensis. NCBI lineage: Eukaryota > Metazoa > Chordata > Actinopteri > Cypriniformes > Cyprinidae > Sinocyclocheilus > Sinocyclocheilus anshuiensis. The sequence goes on along the minus strand of NW_015537973.1, from coordinate 1,612,911 downwards.
AGCAGATCTAGAGGAAAGACAGCAACTGGAAAACACGCATACACATACACTGTATGATGTGACACACAGGGGTTTCACAGCACAAAACCAAGAACTTAAAGAACACACTTTTAAAATGAGGATGTGTGTCCTAAAAACTGAAAGAAGCCAGTTTGATTATAGAATGCAGTTGTGACTCATTTATAACCAAACTGTGTGTGGACGTAACTATTTTTAGCACTGTAAAACAGGACTGCTAACTGTATTTTGCTGCTGTATAGTCTAAGTTTGTTTGCCTGAAAAAAAAGAAAAAAAACAACAACTATGACACGCACTATTGCACTTGCATTACTGTTAAAAAATTTGGGGTTGGTAGATTTCTTTTGTATCAAAAATAAAGTAATTGTACTTTCTGTTGTAATTGTAATCTGTAATTGTGAAATATTATTAAAATTTAAAATACCTTTTTACTATTTCTAAAATAAATAAATTAATTAACGAATTGATTAAATAAATTCCTGTGATGACAAAGCTGAATTTTCAGTAGTCATTACTTTCAGTCTTCAGTGTCATATGACCTTAAGAAATCATTCTGATATGCTGATTTGGTGCTTTAGAAACATTTCATTTATATCAATGTTGAAAATTGTTGTGCTGCTATAAATATATTTTTCGAAACTGTGACACTTTTTTCAGGATTATGGTGAATAACAAGTTGAAAAGAACTGTATTTATTTGAAACATGATTTCAACTAGTTAGACATGTACAGTATAAGGCTACCAATAACATGACTGCTGATACAGAGATTTTCAAACTTTAAAATGTCTCAATATGTAAATCTGCACTAACTGACCACCCAAAGTGATTCCACATGCATTATTCATGTTTTCAATCTCTCACAATCATTCAAGTCATTTTTAAGTGTCCTGCATTTGATGATCACTGAACGCCACTTTCACTGGTCTACAATTACTCTGTGATTGGGGCAAAAAGAAACACACACACACACACACACACACACACACACACACACACAGAGACAGACAGACAGACAGAGAAAGAGGCAATCATCACAGATGCTATGGTCACATTAAGAGCTGTTGAAATGCTGATCCATTCCCTTGTCTTTGGTGTTATACAGAGCATTTCAACTACACAAGGAATGTCTGTGCACAACCAACCATGCACAACAATGACCATGATGCTTTTTGAATGTACAGTGGTCGGATAGCAGCTATATCTTCTGATGCCAGCCTCTCTGTGAGTACATAAACTCATTAGGAGCCTGCAATGAGGCTAAATGCATGCCTGTAGCTAAAGAGTGACCTCTGACTGCACACACAGTGAGCACATCAGGTGGCAGAAAGAGTGTGTGTCAGGTAGGAGCTAAAAAGACAAAGGAGAGAAAAAGAGAGAGTTTTTGTTGGGCGTATTTATACTCTGTCCTATACACATCTGCATGGATTGCAAACTGATCTTGCATACAGCATGAGAATAGAAGAACACTATTATGTGGTCAAATGTAAATAGGCCATTTCTGTATACAATTCTAAACTGTATCTGAATGAGTTTGTACATTTGAGAGACTGCAAACACAATCACACACATTGTTCTCAGCCCCTGAGATTAGTCCAGCATTCCCGGCCTTGCACACTACTGTCAGGCCAGCTGACACTGAGGGCTGAGGGGTAATGAAGCATCTGAGAATGAATGCCTTAAGTACAGTTCATATGAAGTTTTGTGTGAGTCATGTTTCACGGGGGTCTGCGCTCAGGTGTCAGGCAGATACCGGTCACTTGCTTTATGGTCTCCCCCACAGGAGAGCCGGGACACTTCAAGCCAACCCTGTCAAAGCCCGAGCTGCATCTGTGGACACCGTTATCCGTGCCTCCCCCTATCCCAGGGGCACAAGCAGAGAGGGCCTACTGGCTTAAAGACAAGCCAGAATGTGTGTGAAAGAGCGGGAAAATTTAAAGGAGAGAAAGAGGGCAATGGAGGAGAAAGAATGCAGCAGGCATGTTACTAGGTTTTTTTTTTGTTTTTTTTTTCAAATTAAATTCATTCGAGAGAAAAAAAAAAGCCTTGATGAAAAACACTTAAAAACCTACTTCTACAGTATACTGTCTAATTATCTTTAAAACATAAAATGTAATGTTCTGATAGTCACTGGAAACTTACGAGCCTATTTTACTAATGAATTTAACGAAATTGATTAATGAAGCAGAAAAGCTAAACGCATTCCACTGGATATTTGATCTAATTGATTTAACAGAAAAAAAAATGAGCGAATTACATTTAATACAAAACTTTTTAATACTCAATATAATTTTAAAATCTATTTATTTTATGAATATAATTCATGCAGCACCAGAGTAACTAGTTAAAATCTGAAATTACAACTTAAAAATAAAAATATTAAAGCTGTTAAATTATTTAAATAATTAAAAACATTAATTAAAATGACACTTTTTTTTTTAATTATCAGCTTATAACAGCCATCTTTTTAAATAAATAGAAAAAGGATATGTTCAAGTGTTTTGTTCAACAATTTGTGTTAAAACTTATCTGACTCGGCCTATCACTAATACCGATATATACAGTAACTAATAATAAAACAAATGTCATTCTAAAATAACTAATTCTAAAATTCCTCTTGTTATTCAAGGTGCTTCCGTTTGAGAAAGTGAGTCTGTTTTGCACCCATATAAACTGTTTATGGAGTTCCTGCAATATCCATTTTAATTGGATTATGTGTTATGATCATTCTAAATGACATCCATTATCCAATATGAATGAATTAAAAGAACACATTGTCGGTTTGCTCTCAATAATGGTGTACTTTACCCTTACTGATGAAGCCGAGGATAAATAAGACAAGAAGGTTGGAAAACACTGGTTTAAACAATAAAAGCCAATAAGAGAACCATATAATAGACATTTTTCTAATAGACATTGAACCCCATCAACCTCCACACAGTGCAGAGGCTGCAACCGTGGTGTGATAAAATAACATGGCCTGATTACAAAGTTAATGATCTGTGCAGAATGAATATCCTCCCAGACAGCATGAGTTTGAGGTCAAAAAGCTCCAGTAACGACAAACATTAGCATGGGTGAAAATTCAAGAAATGTTTTAAGTCCATTTATATTCACTGAGCAATGCGTGTGTGCAAAGGACACAAGCAGGATGAAGCACATCTTCAAATTCAGTGATTTTGTAAGGGTCAGAGTCAAAGTCAATAATACAAAATTGCTTTGTATTGTTATTCACTTTTATACTGCATAAAACTTCCATCAATACAGCATATGTAAGAATACAATGGACTCCACCACAAAGAATATAATTAGAGTGACAAAACAATAGTGACTCACTGCCGCATTTAACACATGCACAACAAAAGAACTTGTGTTTGGCAAGGATAACTGGCATACTCCATTTACTATTTGGTTTTCTCGACACTGTAGGTCTATGTATGAACGCTCTCAGATACAATGAGGCTACTGATAAGGTCCTAGTTCGGACCAGGCCCTGTGACATCTGCACTGTGCCCCTCTGGCCACTAGAGGGGGTAACTGACTCTAAAGTGTATCTTCTTACACTCAGCTGCACAAATTGTGGTTCAAATACAATTGACATACCCAGACACAACATACTGTGTAAATTTGCATAAAACTGAAACAACACATCCAAAAAGCATTTGCTGGATGAGTGGCTCATATTATTATGATTCCGCCGCCTCTGCATCATTTAATAAATGTGTAAAGAGACATATCTGAGCCACAAACTTGTCAAACTGGATACTTAACATCTTGTGCAGTCTGCTTGTGCTGAAAGAGAGAGAGCGAGACGGTGACAGAGAAATGCAGATCAAAGGCTGATTAGAGCATCATGAGAATGCTGCTTGACAGAGCTGGCTCTGCGATTAATTGAGTCAAAGCGAGACGCTTCACAGATATTTCCTGAATGATTAACCTGCTGTAAAGTAGGAGTAATGAATCTCTGGTTTGAGAGCTGGCTGCCCAGGCAGATGGGCTCCTGAGAAAAGTCTTTATGATAATTTGGGCAAGAGTTCAGTGAGAACACACACTTCTCTCCTCGCTTCCTGATTCATTGTTTTATTACAGAACGGGTGAGAAAACTGTTTGGAACAAAGCAGCGCTCAACAATAAGGACTGCTCAATGGCCCGTTGGCCATGTTAGAGATATTCGGGCCAGCTGACGGAATTATCACTTGGCTGCTACTGCATTGTCACTACATCTTATGTTCGTTGGTCATGTGTTTTTACTTTATGCTTTGCAAACTTTTGGATTTCTGTGGTCTGTTGAACAATGTTGTTACAAATTCTGATTATTTAAATACTATACGTCACCCGTAGCTTGTAATGTTAGAGACTTGTGATAGTCGTAAACATCAGTTAAAATGGCCTGAAACTAATACATAAGTGATATTTTGCATATGATTTTCCAGCAGTGCGTAAGAATTAATGGTTTATAGTGATATATAGATATACATTTATTATTGCTTTATAAAATGTCATTATTATTAAAAAAAT
>NW_015537973.1:1608163-1608340 GCF_001515605.1 Sinocyclocheilus anshuiensis | reverse complement strand
TGTGTGTGTGTGTGTGTGTGTGAGTGTGTGTTTATTTATGTTGAATCACAATCCTTGCAAAATGTTTGCAAAAGGCACCATTATTTGTGTGTGTGTGTGTGTGTGTGTGTGAGTGTGTGTTTATTTGCATTAGCAATTTTTTAAGAATTAATCTACACAAAACAGTTGTTTCATCCT
>NW_015537973.1:1606151-1607942 GCF_001515605.1 Sinocyclocheilus anshuiensis | reverse complement strand
AAAATTGCCTGAAACTAATACATAAGTGATATTTTGCATATGATTTTCCAGCAGTGCGTAAGAATTAATGGTTTATAGTGATATATAGATATACATTTATTATTGCTTTATAAAATGTCATTATTATTAAAAAATGTTTATTAGGCTACCATTAAGTGAAACATAAGTATTATTATTAATAATAATAATAATTCTTACATGTTGAATCACAATCCTTGCAAAATGTTTGCAAAAGGCACCATTATTTAATGGAACAAGACCACAGATGATATATGTGACATTATTAGTCTCACTGAATAATGACTTAAATTTCAGTCTGTTCCTGACACAAAGATATTATATGTCTTCAGAAGACTCGCAATATTGCTCATCAGTTTTATGGACAAATTTCTCGTCATATTTGAAGCTTGGCATTTAATAATCACCATCCACTTTCATTGCATGGATAAGCTGCCTTAGGACATTCTGCCTTAGATTTCCTTTAGTGATTCACAGAAGAAAGAAAATAATACTTGGTTGGAACGGCATAAGAGTGAGCAAACATCGACAGAATTTCCATTTTTTGGGTGAACTATTCCTTTAATGTTGAGCCGTGCAGAGTTTCATTGATTTTAGAGTAGTCTTCAGCACTTTACTCCAACGCACCCCCATTCTAGCTGTTATTTCCTGTAGATAACTGGTGCTAGAGTAATTAAAACAGGTGCATTGACAGAGCGAACCGTTTGGCAATATTACCTGCAGGTAAACATTACAAAAGAGTCATTGCCACCATTCGCATCAGTCTTCATTAGCAGTTCCTTAAAAATACAGCTTTATGTGAAAGTGGCAACACTTCCATGGAAACAGGACTGTTTAACAGGACTGCTCCAGAACAGGTCTAATTAATACCATGCTATTGGTAGCTGCACTGAAAGCCCTTTGAGCACAGACAACATTAATTGCATTAGTAACCTCGAGGTGAGTGATATCTGGTCTCGTGGCAGACACCAAATCCTCAGTACTGTAATCCTGGGATTTAATGGGAAAGAGGGGTGGCAGCAAAGGTTGTCCTGTTAAGCCTATTGGAGACCAGTTTGCCGTTTTATTTGTATCGATGCAGGATTTATGTGAGCTAATCGATCGATGAGATGGTTCAACTCTCTCTTCAAGTGAGGTGGAAGATGGTCAGTTCCCAAGGGGAAAAAAAAAGGTGTCAGATGCCACAGAGTATTCTCAAATTAACTAAATGCACGATGAAGCTTGAACGGATCAGGGCAAGCAATAATGATTAGCTTAAACGGCTAAAAGAACAGATCCGCTTACTTCTTAGTGAAGAGTATTACCATTTACCCACTTAAGGGGGTCTGAATACTTTCCGTACCCACTGTATATATTCAGTAGCACACCATGTGAGCAGATACATACTGTATGTAATTGCTGAAACAGCATAATAGCATATAACAGTGAGAAGAAAAGATTTCCAAAGTTTTCACTGACCAAAGTAAATGTATTTTGTAAATATGAACAAATTTTGATTTTGATGGCTGCCATTTTTGTCCAATCTCGCTTGATACAAGACTTCAGATGCTCAGCAGTCTGTGATTGTTGTTGTCTGATTCTCCTTTTCATGATGAGCCATACATTTTCAATAGGAGACAGATCTGCTGGCCAGTCTAGCACATTCACTCTGTCTCTACGAAACCACGCTGTTGTAGCACATACAGAATGAGACCTGGCATTGCCTTGATCTAGTAACTTCCCATAAAAGACATCATCTTGATGGCAGTATATGTCTCTGTACAATCCCATACC
>NW_015537973.1:1575010-1606066 GCF_001515605.1 Sinocyclocheilus anshuiensis | reverse complement strand
GTGGCAGTATACGTCTCTGTAAAAGTCCAATATATGCCTCCATGTCAATGGTACTTTCGCACATATGCCAGTCACCCTTGCCATTTGCTCTGCTGCACCCCCATACCATGACAGATGTTAGCTTTTGCTTCTGTCGCTAATGAAAGTCTGGATGGTCCCTTTGGTCTTTGGGACTGAGAACTCGAAATCCATTTTTCACGGAAACAAGTTGAAATGTGGACTCGTTACAGCACACATTTTCACTGTCTTTTTTACTATCTGAGATGAGCTCAGGCCAAGAGAACCCGGCAGCATTGCTCCATAGAATTGATGTATAGCTTTCTCCTAGAGTAACAGATGAAGAGTTCATTAGCAAAAACCGATAAATGCCACTTTAAAAAAAAAGAGCTGATTGCCGTGCATTATTCTCCACATATAGCGCGATCTGAACCCTAAACACGTTTTGTCAAAAAAGCCGGTATTGTCCACTTTCAAGGCATCGCGAGTTCACGTTTTACTGCAGAAGCCGACAAGCGCCCTTGTTGTTTTTGAACAGAAGCTGATAAGTCCATTTTATTCAGGTCAGCTGTATTCAGGTCAGGTGACAAGGCTACTTTCACTTTGACCAATTCACCTGCTTACTGTGAACTGTTTCAAAACAGTTTAACGTGGATGTTCTATAACCTTTTCACTTTTATTTTGCCTCTGTCCCAACTTTTTTGGAATGTGTTGCAGCCGTCAAAAACAAAATTTGTTTCTATTTACAAAATACATTTACGTTGTTCAGTGAAAACTTTGGAAATCTTTTCTTTTGTCAATTAAATGAACAAATCACAGATTCTTGATTTTATTGCGTTGACGACTGAGCTAGATCTTGAACCGCTTAAAACCTCTCTGGACTCTACCATTTCCAAGTATCGTCAAGAGATTTGCAAAATCAAGCTCAAGAAATTTAAGAGAGATACTTTGGATTACCGAGATGGATGGGTATATCCTTGTTTGTGTAACATTCAGCATCCACAACCCAAGAGATTTCATTCTACATCACGTTCCACCTCTGGCTCCAGTGCCTCTGAGATGACCACCTATTCAGACTCTGATTCAGATTTTTTAATGGGCCACCTATCTACAAGGGGCCAATCCAAACATCAAAACGGGTCCAGAAATGTCGTAGAGGCAAGAGAGTTTCAAGGCTGACGGAGATTCAACACCAGTCGGGCCATCCAGACAACTCCCATGGTCTAGTTTTCAATTTATCTGATCATTCATTAACTACTTCTGAAATTTCTATTCTCAATAAGTGTTTGTCTTATGTCCCTACTTTTGCTACTGATCCTTTTCAGATAAAGATTGAATTGTTCAAGTTCTTTCGGACTATCAAATTGAAACATTTCTTTTGCAGGGATGATATCGTATTAGAGTCAAATACATGTAGCATTGACAATAGACAGACATTCAAACCCAAAAGTTACTTTTGTCCTCAGACTACAAGTGCTTCTATTACTACTTTTTGTAAATTGGTCGAACGAGATGTGGAGTCACTTTTTCAGTCTCCTGATTTAAAAATAATGTATAACATCACTAAGGCGGAAAATGAAGCCCTTCATAATCTGAGCAAAAATTCTGATATTGTCATCAAGCCAGCAGACAAGGGGGGAGGTCTGGTCTTGGTGAACACATCTGATTATGTGGTGAAATCAGACAACAGTTATCTGATGGTCAATTTTATAAGAAGCTACAGTTTGATCCTGTTAAATGTTTCAAACTAGAAGTTGACATTTCTTTCTAAAGCCTTTGAATCTGGTGATATCAGCGAGACTGAAAAAGCATATTTAATGTGTGAGTTTCCAACAACGCCAGTGATTTTTATATTTTAAAATGATATTTTAAGTGCATAAGTCTCTTACTAATGTTTCTGGCCAACCTATAGTGTCTGGTATTGGATCATTAACTGAATCCCTTTCCAATTTTATTGATGCCCATATTCGACCTTTAGTGGTTCAGTTGCCATCATATCTTAGAGATACGGGCGACTTTCTTGAACACTTGTCAAACATTCAAGAACGTAATGATAATATATATTTGGCAACCCTTGATGTTACTAGTTTATACACTAATATCCCTCATTCTATGGGTTTACAGGCTTTAAAAAAAAATGGAAACAAGAACAAACAAAATATCTTCTTCTGATTTATATGTTGAAATGACACAATTGGTTCTTTCTAAGAATTACTTTAGATTTCATGATTTTTTCCTTCAACTTTAAGGTACAGCTATGGGGGCAACTTTTGCCCTAGATTATGCCAGTCTATTTATGGGTTGTTTGGAACATCAATATGTACTGTACTTAATCAAAACAACCCAACTGCAGTTTCATTGATATTACTTGGAATGTGCAATAAAAAAACATGATTTCTGGAAAAAAAATTAAAATGAAGTTATCAGTTTTTGCAAATTAACTCTGTGATATTTGATTTGTTTGACACTTCTCTCGTGAAATTTGGCACAAAGTTGTTTGGAACATCAATATGTACTGTATATAACAGTAATCCATTTTCAACTAATATTTTTTTTTATTTTGACATTACATTGATGATATCTTTGTGATTTTCAGTGGTAGTAAAATAAAGATTATTTTAATTCTGTACACGCTAATATACAATTTAGTCTTGAATTTAGTCAGTCGTCGATACATTTCTTGGATACTTTGGTTTCAGTAGACAATGGTACACTGTCCACTTCGCTTTAGGTGAAACCTACTGACAAAAACAGTATTTTACATGCTAAGAGTTTTCATACAAAATCTTTAAAACAAAGTATTCCCTACAGTCAGTTTTTGAGATTACGGAAAATTTGTAGCAATACAGATGATTTCGATCGACAAGCTGAGACTCTACACAATCAGTTTATTCAAAGACAATATCCAAAAAAGATGGCTAGATTCAGCCTTGGAGAAGACACATTCTTTTGATCCTTCAGTTAAGAAAGTTTCAAGGCACATGATATTCTTCGCGTATCATTTGTTGTACCACGTATAGTCCTCTAAGTGATGAAATAAAAAAATATTATCTCGAAGCACTGGCATGTGCTATCAGTTGACAATGCTGGAAAAAAATATTTTTAATGATTTACCTCTTTTTGTTCATTCCAGAGGACTGACTATTAGAGATTGTTTGGTACATGCAGACTGTGATATGTCTATGAATGGACGGATCAAGCCTTTGGAAGGCCCAAAAGGTTTTTTCCCTTGCAGACATTGTTATTCTTGTTGTAATTCCAAAAAAGTTAACACATTTGTAAGTTTTGCAACTAAAACACAATACAGAATAACTAGTTTTGTCACTTGCAGCTCTACCTATGTTGTTTATCTTTTGACTTGTCCATGCGGGCTTCAATACATTGGTAAAACAAGCAGACAACTTCGCACCCGCATTAATGAACATTGTAGTTCTATATGTAGATGTGATCTAAAATCTCCAGTAGCTAGACACTTTAAGGATGGAAATCACCCTGCTCATACTTTAGTTGTTTGTGATATTGACCGAATTCATCCTTCCCGTAGGTATTCCAACACTGATCAAAGACTACTACAAAGTCGTTGGATTTTTCAAGTTAAAACTGAGCAACCTTTTGGTCTAAATGAAACGTTAAATCTTTCTTGCTTTCTTTAGAGGTTTTTTCTGTCCATCAAGGTTTTTTTTTTTTTGTTCAGTTAAACCCACCCATATGGGCAGTGATTGTTAATTACCTATTGCATCTTTAATTAATTGTTCAGCTGATTCAGTTTGATCATCTGATGTCTCTGTTTTGTGCCTTGATCTCCTTAAATGTTTGATAACCAGTGTTGGAATATTTAGCAATGAAGATGGTCCAGCCAGGACTGAAACGTTTGCTTGTTTGTATGTGTGTGCACAGTCACTTTTTTGTTTGTGCACTTTAGTTCCCCTTCAGGAACTCGAGCTGCGTCGAAACGCTATGGGAACGCCTTCAGCGTGACCACTCTCTGAATCAAGTGTGTAATCAGTCCAAAGGATGGGCGAGACATCACAGGCGGGGTGACGTAGTGACCAGGATGCTTTAAAGCACGTACGGTAGAACCGGCGTCAGCTTTCTGTCATTCAGCAAGAAAGTGTGAGCAGTGTGTGTCAGTCGCTATTTGTTGTGAGTCTTATTTTGTGTTGTTTGTCCACTTATAAGCTCCATTATGTCAAAGCTTCAACCAAGAAGAAGCATTTGGGCGAGAGCAGGCAGCGTTCAGGCTGTGTGTTCCTCCCTGCCCGCGCTATATTTCGGGTGGTTTGTGTGTTGTCTGCTTGGGAGCGAAGCATACAGAGTCAGCTCTCGAAGGAGCTGACTGCCCGCATTGCGAGCATTTGTTACTGTGTACGCTTCATTCTCGGAAGGCCCTCTTTGAGGAGGGAGACTTCACCAGCACCAGTTGCACAAGCATATTATGTCTAATATTATAATGAGCAGAATTACTGGGGAGCGGAGCTCGCACAGTCAGCTCTCGGGCGGCTGATTGTGCTTTTTTCCGCTGCAAAACACTCCGCTCTCGCCGGGCACTCTCCGAGGAGTGTGTCCGTGCCTGTGATCTTGCGGTTCCGGTCCCGCTGCTGCTGAGACATGGTGGCAATTGAGATCGCGGGGATCGCACATGATCTGGTGGACGGGTTGGAGACGGGCTGTACCTATCTCCACCCGCATTCCCTAGATCTAGCACTCTCTCTTGGGATTCGGAAGCCCGCGCTGCGGTTTCTTCCCCCTCTGAGTGAGAGCTCACTGCTGCAGCTATCTTTCTCCGAGGAGCACGTGTTTACCTCTCTTCCTCCGAGGAGGTTGAGGTGGGCAGCAGGGGCTGCTTGGCGGGAGCAGTCCCAACCTACCGTGTTCTAGCTCTTCATTCAGGGAGTGTCACTTCTCGTACTCCCCAGAATTTAGAGTCAGAGTGGTGCTCCCAGGCCGAAGGCTTCTAGCGGAAGGTGGGTCTGCGGACCGTCATTCTCGCTGGATATTCTTTGGCTAAACCGTCCTGACACCTAGGGCCCAGGACTTCTGAGGGCCGTGTACACCTCATTATACGGTGCCCGTCTCTCCTCAGTGCCCTCAGGAGATCGATCTGCCAACCCTGCCACCTACGGTGCTTCAGGGCGCAGCGGTCTCCGGTGAGCACTTTTCTCAGTCACGGAAACGTAGCGGTACTAAGAGGCTCATTACCTCTTCGGAGGTCTCCAGAGTAGCTAGTTTGGCCGTCCCCTGCCAGTTCGCCACTTCAGGGCACCGACCTAGCCTCTCTAACTGCACCGGAGGCCAGTCACGAGTAACTGGTTCTCTTAGTAGGTCACCTGGCGGTGTGGGAGCCCCTGCCAAGCGTGTCTCATTGGGTCCTGCCCTGAGCAGGCTCTGGTTCTTATACGGTGCTCGTCTCCCCTCAGTGCCCTCGGGAGATCGATCTGCCAACCCTGCCACCTACGGTGCTTCAGGGAGCAGTGGTCTCCGGCGAGCACTTCTCTCAGTCACCGCCCGGAAACATAGCGGTACTAAGAGGCTTGCTACCTCTTCTGAGGTATCTAGAGTAACCAGTTAGGCCGCCCCCTGCCGGTTCGCCACTTCAGGGCACCGATCTAGCCGCTCTGATTACACCAGAGGTCAGTCTCGAGAGACTGATTCCCTTAGTAGACTATTTGGCAGCATGGAAACTACTGCCAAATGTGTCTTGGTGGGTCCTGCACACTGTAGAGAGAGGCTACAGAATCCAGCGTGGTTCTCTTCCGCCTCAGTTCAACGGGGTGAAAGAAGGATGAAGGACAACTCTTTAGAGAGTTGTCATGCTGAGGCCTCCATTCCTAGAGCTCGGCCCATCTCCATCCTTGAGAGTGAGAGAAGGCCGGTCACTCACTGTCAAGCAGTTCCAGAAACTGCTGGGTTTGATGGCAGCTGCGTCCAACGTGATACCTTTTGGCCTGCTGTACATGAGACAAGACCAAGGGGTTCTCCCCGAGGGGAAACCCGCTCTGTATGCTCAAGGTCACGTGGTGCTGCCTACGTGCCTTAGACATGTGGAGGAAACCTTGGTTCTTGTCTCAGGGCCCGGTGCTGGGAGTTCCTTGTCACCGCGTAACGCTAGCGACTGATGCTTCCCTCACCGGTTGGGGAGCGGTCATGAGTGGCCACTCAGCCCGCGGTCTGTGGACCGGTCGCCATCTCACGTGGCACATCAACTGCCTGGAGATGCTGGCCATGTTTCTAGCATTGAAACACTTTCTCCCAGACCTAAGAGATCACCATGTGTTGGTGCGCACCAACAACACAGCAGTGGTCTCCTATATCAACCACCAGGGAGGTCTGCGCTTGCGCCCCCTTTACAGGCTGGCACACCAGATCCTTGTGTGGTCCCAGGGCAAACTCCTTTCGCTGAGAGCAGTTCACATCCCTGGGCATGTCAATATGGGAGCAGACATTCTGTCGAGGCAGGGGCCGAGGCCCGGGGAATGGAGGCTTCACCCCGTGGTGGTGAAGCAGATATGGAGAGTTTTTGGCCAGGCTCAGGTGGACCAGTTTGCAACTCAGGAGATATCGCACTGTCCCCTCTGGTTCTCTCTGACTCATCCAGCTCCTCTCGGACTGGACGCTAGGGTACAGACTGGCCGAGGCTTCGTCTGTACGCCTTTCCCCCGATCACTCTGCTCCCGGGAGTTCTGGAGAGAGTGCGCAGGGACGGGGTCCGTCTGCTACTAGTAGCCCCGTTCTGGCCGGGCTGAGTATGTTTCTTGGACCTGATTTCCCTTCTCGACGGCTCTCCATGGGAGATTTCTGTCAGGAGAGATCTCCTCTCACAGGCAGAGAGTATGATCTTTCACCCCCGCCCGGAGCTGTGGAAGCCTCCGCCAGCTCGACCCAGTTAACTGCCCAGTTGGTACAGTGCTGGAGTTCCTGTAGGCCTGATTCTCCGCAGGGTTGACCTACTCCACCTTAAAGGACTATGTGGCGGCCATTGCGGCCTACCACGCCCCTCTCGGTGGCCAGTCAGTGGGCAGACACCCCCTGGTTACACGTTTCCTCCGCGGTGCGCTGAGGCTGAGGCCTCCGGCCAGAGAAGCTTATGCTAAGTGGTGGATCAGGATGCTATTTCATAGCCTTGAGTCCTCTGATCTCCCCTCTCCTTTGAGGGTCAAGGTTCACTCCTTCTGAAGTTGGCCTTTGGGCGGGATGTCCCCGCCTACTTTGTCAGGTGTCTACCTGCATTCTGCGCCACTCCTGGCTCCTTTCTCTCGCTTTAACTGTGATTTTCCACACTAGGCAGGGATTTGTAAGTCTGGCGGCGTGGGCATTCTCGTTACCATAGCGTTTTGACACAGCTCGAGTTCCTGAAGGGGAATGTCTCCAGGTTACGCATGTAACCCTAGTTCCCCAGGGAACGAGACGCTGCATCTCAGTGCCATACTTCTGGCATCCCTGCAAGCACTTGCTTCATTCCTCGAAGCTGACGCCAGTTTCACCGCACATGCTTTTAAGCGTCCTGGTCACTACGTCACCCCACCCGTGACGTCTCGCCCATCCATTGGACTGATTACACACGTGATTCAGAGCATGGTCACGCTGAAGGCGTTCCAATAGCGTTTCGACACAGCGCCTCGTTCCCTCGGGGAACTAGGGTTACATACGTAACCTGGAGACGTTTTTGTTGTCACCGCTATGTAAATCTTCAGGAATAAACTCTTGTTCAAAGGACCTTGAACTTTGCATTTTGTTTGGTGTGCAGATGTTTTGCCTTGGCTTTTTGTATTCTACAAAATGTCCCAACTTCTCTGGAATTGGAGTTGTATATTCAATTTGTTAACAATAGTTCATGCAATTAAGACAATTAAGAATTGATTTTCATAGCAGAATAAATAAAATAAATATATGCAGTGCACTCCACTAATATTGGCGCCCTTGGTAAATATGAGCAAAGGCGACTATGAAAATAAATCTGCATTGTTTACTCTTTTGATCTTTCATTAAAAACACCACAAAATTCTAATCTATCATTGAAGTAAAACAAATGAAAGTGGGGATAAAATCTCAAGATGAAATAAATTATTTTCTCCAATGAATGCTGACCTCAATTATTGGCACTCCTAGAAATTCTTATGAGTAAAATATCTCATATTTACATTTTTTAGCACACCAGGGTGACTAGGAGCAGAAATTGTCCAGCCATGACTTCCTGTTCCACGGGATTATAAATGATGAACACAAAGGCCAAATTCCCCTAATCATCTATCACAAGGAGTAAAACCAAATAATATAGTTCTGATGTGCAGAACAATATGGTTGAGCTTCACAAAATAGAAAGTGGCTGTAAGAAAAGAGCTAAAGCATTGAAAATTCCCATTTCCACCATCAGGGTAATAATTAAGATGTTCCAATCAACTAAAGATGTTACAAATCTGCCTGGAGGAGGACGTGTGTTTGTATCATCCTAATGCACAGTGAGGAGGAGAATTTGAGTGGCCAAAGACTCTCCAAGGATCACAGCTGGAGAAATGCAGAGATTAGTTGAGTCTAGGGGTAAGACAGCCTAAAAAAAAAAAATAAAAAAAAAAAAAACAAAATTAAAAAAAACAAAAAAAACGAACAGCCCCTAACATCAGCACATGTTGGTCGGGAGGGTTTTATGAAAAATTCTCGTTGCTCATCCAAAAATGAACTCTAGCATATTCAGTTGTCAAACACGACTGGAACTTCAAAATGGCACTGGCTTCTATGGTCAGATGAAACTAAAAAAAGAGCTTTTTGGCAGCAAACCCATCAGACGGGTTTAGTACAAACATGGATAAAAAGTACCCCATGCCCATGGTTAAATATAAATATACTGCTGGATCTTTAATGTTGTGGGCCTGTTTTTCTGCCGGAGGTCCTGGACATCTTGTTTAGATGCATGGCATCATGGAGTCTATTAAATACCAACAGATAAAAACAATCTAAACCTGACTGCCTCTGTTAGAAATCTTATAATGGGACGTGGTTGGATCTTCCATCAGGACAATAATCCAAAACAAACATCCAAAATAATCTAAAATCATCACAAAAATGGGTCACAAAATGAAGCTTTTACCATGACCGTCCCAGTCCTCTGACCTGAACCCTATAGAAAATGAGTGTGGTGAACTGAAGAGAAGAAGCACCAACATGGAGCTGTGAATCTGAAGGATCTGGAGAGATTCTGTACGAAGGAATGGTCTCTGATCTCTTATCAGGTGATATCAGGTAATAAAAATTATAACATTATTGCTCATTGTTAGGTCATGATACTTAATGCATTAATTAAGTTAACGTGTCTTAATTTTTGTTGACAAATTGAGTCTTACTGTAAACTGTTAGCAATATTTTTAAAACAAAATGTGGTAAAACAGTAAAATAAGGTCCCATTAGTTAACTAATTTTAACAAATGGAACGGTTTAAATGGAACAGTTAAAGTGTTACCTAAATGTTATTTATTTTCACAGATGGTGAAAGTGGCTGGAGAAGCATGGAAGGAAAAAAAAAACTGAAAGCACGTCACACCATTCTCCACATAATGAGTGCTTCCTATAGAAAGCCTTGCTGATTTTAACAGGAACAATTTTATTTTGACATGGCAACATGGTGTACGAACACACGGCAGATGCACAATGATGAACAATGACAGTTCTTTGATTGTTAAAATACATTAACATTTATGAAAAAGTTGTATGTGCATGTATAAATATTTAAATGTTATTAATACTGTATATGCAAAGATTTGTAAAAAGCTCCAGGTGAAGTCATTTCAGATTTTAAATGCACATTTTAAAACTGCCTGTATGTACAAGTACAAGTACAAATGAAATAAATATATCACAGAATATGCAGAGACCAGAAACAAAGCAGAGGGCAAAGAATCGATTGATGTACTATGAAAACAGTGCAAACCGAGACATCAATCAATGCCAGTTTGAATGGCAACAGAAGACTTCTCAGACCATTATACAGGCTCAAAGTCACTCAGTGATTAAGCTCATATCTACATCTGTCCTCCCATGATGAATTTCATGTGCTGCCATGGTCCAGCTTCAGGCTTATTAGGGCGAACGCAGGTCAAGGTCATCCTCTCACCCAATTATTTATAATGTTGCCTTCAATTCTGGCCTTCCACTTGAGCAAATACAGGGGTCGGTCGAAGCACATTACACCTGTAGCATGGCCATTTCAACCTTTCGCCCAATGCTAATGGAGGTGTGAACAATGTTCTGTGAGCCAGAGATGCATGGAGAATAACATTATCTTTAATCTACCTCCTAGAGGCAGCATAATTACTATCTTCCTCTATGAAAGTGCAGGTCACAACCACACTGCAATGACCACTCAGAGTAATTAATAAACAGCATCACGACCTCTTCAACAGGAAATGAGAGCACTTCAGAAAGCACTAAAGTATAATTTCAACGGCACGTTTATGCATGTATGTGTTTTAACACTTACTCTGCAAACCTCCATGTCAAATCTGATGTAAAACACCCAATGGAAAGAACCTGAAACAAATCAAAAAGGCACCCCCAAGAGGCAGCCGAGAAGAGGATCCGAGAAGCGCCGTCTCAAGGACGTGGCGGCTTTGCGAGGGCTTTGCCCCATTCCTGGTGCTCAGACGGAGGTCAATAGACTCCCAAATCAGCCAGTTATTTCTACAGGATGGGAAGTCCAGAGAAAAGGAAGATTAAAAAAAATAAAGAGAGCTGTAAAGAGCAAAAGGAGAGATATTCAATTTGAAAGCGAGGGGCTATAAACTTCTCCGAGTGTTTTATTTGCATGGGTAAAGTTTGTGCTTGTCAGGATGGTTTACTGACTTCATTTGAGCAGCCATCTGCACACAGTGGTCTGCCGCGTCGGAGTGTGCACTCACTCATTATCACCTTTTGCATGATTGAAGTGGTTAAACTTGTCCAAATAGAGGAGGAAGGGAAGAGAGGAATGACGGAGTGTGAGGAGGAGAGCAGCACACACACACACTCGCCTACTGAAGTATACTCACATACAAACTAGTGACATATCAGTTTATCGAGAATGTTTGGTAAACAGCAACATTAAGGGTGATCTATTCCCCCACTTCTGGATGTGAATCAAATTGAAATATCACAAGAATCCTACCAACAGTGCCAGCACAAGAAAGGTGACAGCTTGGCTCTGGTTCTGATGTTGCACATAATCTCTGCAGAAACAGCACTGGTCCTGAGAAGCCACTGAAGCTTCTCCACATGCTAAGCATTAATTAAACGTCTTCAAACTTGAGAACTTAGTTTTAGTTCACCCCAAAATGGCAATCCTGTCATGATTTTCTCACCATCCTGTTGTTCCAAACTCACGACTTTCTTCCTTCTGTAGAAAACTAAATGAGACTTTATGAAGAATGTTCTCGCTGCTCTTTTCCATGCAACACAAGTGGATGGGGACTAAAAAGGAACAATAAAAGAAAGTCAATTACACTGTTCACAGTTTTCTTTTTTTTGCACTTCCTCTTTTTCCTTATCATACACGCATACAGGAGCAATAAATTATGCTAGAAGAGAGAAGCCTATACAAGGGCCAGTGGGCCAAAGGTTGGCCCTTGATTTGGCCTGCTATGCCATATAACAAAAGGAGGTGGAAAAACTAGGGAAAACATGGCATTGAAGCATACGTTCATTTCTAATTCTCATGAAAAATGGGGGCAAAAACAAAAGTGTTGCGTTTATAATTTTGTTCCGTGTAGTTGGATATAATGCAATGTTCACTTTTGGCTCATGGGCTCTTGGCTCATTGGCCTTTTGTATTAAAAAGCTTGGGCACCTCTGCTATAGATTATTCATTTTTAGGTGAACTATTCCTTTGACGGCTAGGTTGCTCTTTACAGTGACAGGAAGCGAGAAGATATTGTCAGCCAACTCAATTCCTGAGTACTTCTGACATTCCTTCTACAGAAAAAATTGATAATTTTGTCTGTGTGACAGAGAGTAGCTATTGTTTCAGGCCCTTGAGTGGCTCTGGTAATATTTTCATAAATCAGTGGCCTTTCTGAAGCCAGCTGGAATTCTGAATCCCTCATGTTCTAACTGCCCTGGTTGATTTGAGTTCAGTTGTTAAGGAGCAGGACTAATTAGACATGGATTGCAATAACCCTCCCTCTCTCACTCTCCCCCTCTCTCTGGCTGGCTCATTAGCATTCCTGCATTATTTAAACTAATGGAGCAGATTAGGTAAAGCACACACAATCATGCCGCTACTTGAACACAGCCTGCTGCAGCAGCTGGACACACTTGCTCCCTAAAGTCCTGGAGAAGTACAGCAGATGGAATCATGGGATGTGGGTGGTGGCACTACAAATAGTGTGGGTTTCTTTAGGGCAGATTCAGGGAAATCTGGCCGTGACAAGATTGAACTATCTGTGTTTTAACAGTCCCAGTGCTGAGAATATTACTTATGAGTGGCAAATATTGGGTCTATCTGAATGCAAACTGACACAGCAGTCTTTAGAAGCGCTGTTAACAACATAAGGCAAATAAAATCGCTACACATGCTCCAAGATCTCATGATCCTCTCTCATCTACAAACTTCTCACTACATGGGTGATTTGATCGGTTTGCAGTGCATGGTGTGCAAAGATCCAAAGAGAGCAAGTATTACCCTACATGTTCACCGGAATAGAAACACTCAATATCGGCCAAAACACCAGAGGTCTATTGCTTTGGGAATGTGCCTGTGAAATGTACAACAGGTATGGTGCTCTTTAGAAGGGTTTATGATTGCTTTCAATACAGAATCAATAAAACATCATATGTTTACTCATGCCCATAATTTGGGACTCGTAAGATTTTAATGTTATTGAAAGAAGTCACTTATGCTCACCAGGGTTAATACTGTTAACTATAAAATAAAGTAAATTAAAGTAAACTAAACTAAAATATAATAATAAAATACAATAAAAAAACATTAACCAAAACTAAATCAAATATAAAAAGTATTTCAGTTAGTTGACAAGGCAATATAAGGCATATACAGTAAACAAATAAAACAAAACAAAAAGACAAAAAACACAACAAAATTACTAAAACTTTAACATTAAAATTACAAATAATCTACCTCAAAATATTAACAAAAACCATATCCGATCAGTTTAAACCATGCTTGCTGAATGCAAGTCATGCAAGTCATTTATTTTAAAATAAAATTATGCCTTTTGAACGGTAGTATATTATTTTTAACCCAGCCTAGCTACATATAAAATGCAAGCTGCATTTGAAATCTGATTTAAATACAGCAATAATATAATGCAATTTAAGCACTTAATCTACCAAAAACCTAAGCTGGTAATTTGTGACAGATGTCACAACCTTCGCTTGTCTTCACCTCACTGTGATGTGCCACTGCTGCCACTCGCCGATTATCACTTCTCATTTGCAAATGCATTTCCCAGATTTTTGACGCACACCACTTGCGCCTCTCCATTGTCAATCCCACAATTCCCGGCACAAACCTGGCACCTAGTTCCAACAGAGAATGAAGTGGAAACACCCGCACACTCCATGCCAGTGGACATGTATGCTCAGAGGGCAGTTCTGCATTGAGACATTGTAGAGGACACACGTGTGAGGCCTGTAGTAAACACAGATGTCACAGAGTCAAAGCCATTGTTCCTCTGATTTGGCACTTAACACAAGCACGATGATTTTAATTACTCCTGCATCTGCTTGGCTCTCTGGCTTGTGTGTGTATGTGTGTGTGTGTGTGTGTGTGTGTGTGTGTGTGTGTGTGTGTGTGTCTGTGTGTTTGTGTGGGCATGTGGGGGAAAAATAAAACAAATAAAATAAAAAATGGAGAGAAAAAAAAACATCACCTGGGAAAATCACTGTAGAACTTGGTTAAGGAATTAACAGAAAGGTTCATTCCTATACTGGAATTATGACACTTGTTAAAATTGCATGGCCAGTATTTGAATTCACTTTAGGTTTAATGGAATTAATTAATTAATTATTTATTTATTTAATCAAAACACAAATCATTCCAAAGGTAATGACAACTACTGTTTTTCATTTCTAAAGAAGTTCAACTGAGAACTAGCCTACAGTTTTTGGCTCACTCAGTTTATATATATTATATATATATATATATATATATATATATAATATAGGCTGAGTCAGCCGCGGAAGCTGGGTTACAAAAGGTTTCTGAGCATCCAAAGCCTTTCTCAATCGAAAAGGATCAGCCGGTAATTCTTTGCCTAGGAAATGCATGGGAGAAATGGAAAAAAGGGAGATGAATCATTCAAAAACTCATTACTAACTGCCTTGTGAATTATTGGGAGGTTTTCCCCCTATCAGTATTACATTTTAGTTATTACCCCACTAACAACATTTAGGCTGATGGCTTTTACAGTTATATTGCTGCCTGTAAACGCAGTGACATTTCTGAGGGAACTGCTTTCACCCGTATAAATCATCAGTCATAACTACAAAGTGAATTACTTACTGACAAGATTCATCTTGACATTGTACAGGGGGTCAAATAGGATGAAGGCAGGATGTTTGAGCCCATATCTGTGTCTGCTTTTGCTTTCAAGCACAGCTTGACTTTTTCCCCTCGTTACCGAACAGAGCAAGTCAACTTGACCTTGAAAGGCCGAGGACACCTTGAATGTCAAAGTGGCTTGGCTCTGCATCTTGTGAATTTCCTCTAACCCTCGCAGAACCCGGGAGCCTATATTCCTATTATCAAACCATCCCAATAGGGGAGATGGAAGAAGACAATGGGAGACGCTACTGCGTATTAGATTGCAAATGCAATCCTGCTGGGGTCAGGTGGAATGCTTTCCCTTCCCAACAACATCATGAGCTAAGAAACGTGGAAGCAGCTAGGATGAAATCTACAGGAGGGATACCGAACCATATTAGGCATCACCCAAACATGCGATGTGGCGCACAATGACGCTACAAGAGAAAGACAGAAATAAAGAGAAAGACAGAGTGTGGCAGGGAATGCAAGAGCAACGGGAGAGCAAACAGACTACAGTAATAACCCCATTGCACCAGGCAGCATGTGTTCTCTTCCCTCGCCGTAGCCGAGAGCTGTGGGCCGCGACTAGTGCAATCCTCATTTACAATGACCTGCTTGCATAGAGGGAAAACAGCAGCATAAATGTGATGAACACAAAGAAGGTGTTGGGAGGGGGGCACAAATTGCCCACAGGTGCATAAAATGAAACTGTGCAGCCACAGGTGCAATAATATCCTCATGACTAGCAGGCTAATGCGCTGCTCACCCTCACCTGAACCGGAGAGGTCGAGGCAATGAATCAACCAAACCTGGCTAAGACTGAGCGCATCCTCCATTTGTGTAAACAAGCCCCTATAAATAAATGATCGTTGTGGGCTTATCTGCAGAGCAGGTTTTCTTTTCTCTCTCGCGCTCATTCTTTTTTTCATCAGGTGCATTATGCATGTTAATTGGATTGCTCAGCATCAACTGTTTAAGATGAAGGTGCGTGTGTGTGAGTACCTGTATGAGACTGTATGATTTACAGCTGCCGGTGGCAGTTAAGAGAAACCAAGCTGCGGTGGTGAGTAGGATAGAGAACTGCCAGTCTGTCACTGTTACTGTGTGGCAAATCAGACTGTAGCTCATTAATTACATGCATCTGTTTTCATACCAGAAAATGTGCCACCACACTGTAATACTGTTATTCTGCCTGTATAACACTCTAGCTCTCATTCATGTATCGCTATTCTGGCATGCCACTGCTGAATCTACCAAAATAAATTATATTTTACCCAAATCACGAGCTTGCAGTTTGAATTTATTACACTGAGATAAAAAGACCATGTTTTGTGAAATAGAACCGGCTTACTATTGTCCTCGCTTCACTGGCTGCACTCAAAAACAAACACATACCGCGACAAGAGCTTAATTAATCACTCAGAAAGACACATGAAATCACAGATCATCAGTTCAAATCGGATAAATATTTTACTTACTGAATTTACTGAATATTTTACATTGGTAACTGAATAAATCTGACTGCATATCAACTGCAAATGATTATTTATAATCATCATTACTGACTGGTTGTTCATAATGTGTAGTTACAATGTAGATAAAAAATTATATTTTAATAAAAAACTGATAATAAATAAAACTATTACTAAAGCCTAAAAGCATTACATCTAAAAAAGAATATATATATATATATATATATATATATATATACACATTTATACATTAAACCTTAAAAACTATTAACAAAATACACAAGTCTGCAATTTACCTGTCTGTAAATTACTCTCTTTGTACCCTAAGGTACAAAAGCTAAAGTCATTACTTAAAGATACATATTAGTACTTTAAAAATACCGCAGTGACAGTTTTGCAACTTTTTCTCTCAGTGTATGTGTTTAAGTTTGTTTGTACACATAAAAACAAAATACATAAGTATCCACAGCACAAAAACAGATATTTTATAGTAAACACTGTCGCATTGTTAAAGGTAAATTTACTGAAGAGACAGAAACAGTGAAAAAAGTAAAGGCTGTTTTAATCAGAGCCCCCTTAGAGGCACATTCACTCGCTGTATGTTCATATGGCCAAGTTGCGATAGAGCACGACCCCATCATCCCGTCCCACTCTCATAATGCTCTTTACACTGCGCTGCCATTAACGGCCAGTGGAGAGCACTAACCTGGCTATCATTGCCGCCCCGGGCTGGCCCTGAGTCTCTGGTCCAGGGTCAGCCCTTACGCCTGCATACTCGGCTGAGAGTGGACAGCTCCAAGTCTCCCATCAGCCGAGGAGCAGTGGAGGTCAGAGTCATTTTTTTGTTTGAGAAAAAGCTATTAGAGGGAGAGCTTGTCTTTTCTCATTATGGCCTCACGTGCCTCCCTTGCCGCCTGTGAGCTGCAGGGTTGAGATCAGCGATGCTCACAGAGCAACAGTTACGAGTGCAGTCAGTGAGGCTCCATTGCACAGGTACTGGAGCGGTACTGTGCAGATATTCTTTAAGAAAAATGAATGCAAGTTAGACAGCCTCCCACCAGGATCAAGCTTCAAGCCACTAGCTATTATATTAAACAAAAATGTGGAAAGCATTTGTAGCACATACTGTAGGTTATAGCAATTAATTACTTCAGCCTCCATATTCAGCTGTGATCTTATAATTACGAGGCTCCTGTAATCACACTCCTTAACTGTGGCCATCAGAGAACTGTAAAATAAATAGTGACCTCTGAATTCGGTTTCAGTCATCAAAATGGCAAGCTTTGTTGTTTTCTTTCCAAGTTTTCCATTTCTCTTTCTCTCGTTCTCAACCACAGGCATGACACTACTTACTTTTAGCCATCAAAGCAGAGCCAGGGGTCATTCAATTATAGCTTTAAATAGACTGATTTAATTATTGGCCCTATTCTCATTAAAATGCTAATGGAGATTGTAATTAATAGATTAGGTATGAACATTGAGGGGAGCAAATGACAAAATAATAATTAAGCGTATGATAACAAAGGGCCTTAAGTAAAGCTCTCTGAAAATATTATGAACATTTAGCTAATAATAAACATTTCACAATCCTAAGAGGTTCATAACATAGTTTGTGGAACTAAATGTAATTATTGGCCCTATTCTCATTAAAATGCTAATGGAGATTGTAATTAATAGATTAGGTATGAACATTGAGGGGAGCAAATGACAAAATAATAATTAAGCGTATGATAACAAAGGGCCTTAAGCAAAGCTCTCTGAAAATATTATGAACATTTAGCTAATAATAAACATTTCACAATCCTAAGAGGATCATAACATAGTTTGTGGAACTAAATGTGTTTTGCTAAATGGCTTGAGATACACAAACATTCACAATATATTGCTTGATATTCGGTTCCATTTGAGAATGAAGTGCATACATTTACAATCATTTTCACACTGAAAAATAATCAGACACGTACTAACAAGAGATGACTGCACAGATCAACAACAACATTCATCCCAAAAGATAGGATGAAATCGAATCCCATTACTTAAATCATGCAAGACTGCAAAGACTAGCTTCCTAGTGTGAGGAGCTACTTTTTGTTCATTGCACACATTTCTGCCCTAACGGCGAGCCTGTGGTTGTGAAATATCTTGATATTGTTCCATTTGCATCTCTCGCTACAATGAACAGAAATGATGAAATTTCTAGAGTGGACAACCAGTTTGTAATCAATAAAGCTCATAATGTCTAACTGTTTCACAACCAATATCCACAGGTATTACAAAATTTAGATATATACTGGAAACATTTTTTTCTTTCCTTTCACATATGCAATTTCAACATTCGATGTAAACAAACACCATTTATGCGTACTGTATTACTAATAATAATTTATTTGCAGTCTGTATGCACTACATATTATAGTTTGAATACCTGTCTGTTTTTAAAATGCTGTACTGATACTATAGATATATATCATAAATATCAGGTGCTCTATACAGTGCAAATATAAAACTGTGCCTCACCTCTCACAAAAAAAAAAAAAAAAATGGTTTAAAGTGGGAGCTGTAAGGTGCCAATCAATCGGTCCAAAAATGTAACTCCACTGCTTTGAATAGCAGCTTTAGTTGGCTCAAAAAATGTACAATGCTTGAGTACAGAGAACGGTGAGTCCTTGGTCTAGTGGAGGTATTGAATTCCGTCCATCCTTGACTAAAACAAGCTGAGTAGAGATGGAGGAGGATGTGGTGGGTCTGCAATTCACCTCTCGAGTGAGCAAACTTTTCAAAGGAGGCCCTGGATGCTAGTGTTCAACATCAGCCACTTGATGCAGACAAAACACAATATGCAATTGTGATTCAAGTGAAAGTCAGAAGTTTATGTAAAGCCTCTTTGAGGAAAATAGCACTTGACAAGATCCGGCCAGGTGTCAGTTATTACTTTCAAATACCAGTGCTATTGAAACGATATTAAATTTTATTAGTTGTTAACTTGCATAACTGTGTGGTCCACTGTCTTCATGTTTCGAGATAATAATATAGTATCAGTTCTTTATTGGATTAGTTTCTGCTCTCATTCTTAAACAGAAGTAATACGGTTATTAAGCACCCTGTGTGCTGTATTAGTTATTTTTCCAGGCATGAAGCAAAAATATAATTAATAGCTTTCTAGCTTAAATTAAAAACTATACAGATATATATATAAAAAAAATATAATAATAAATCTAGCTAGAAGCCCATTAGTCAAAAAAGCAGGAGGCTCATGGTCTGTTCTAATGCATTATACATGGCTGGGTTAAATGTTGAGAATGAGAGGCTTGTTAAGCCTGGACCGGAGAATCCCATGAGGGGTTTGCCATAATGAAATCCTCAGCTTGTGTATTATGCCAGACATAAGACATTTATTCCAATCCTGAATTTATCTATTTCTTCTCAACACAGGCATGTTGAGAACTTAGAGGGAGGAATATTATTAACCCAAGAATATACTCTCATTCGCAATTAGAAAAATTATGGTGTACAATTCATTTGTAGTGTGTGGAGACCAATGTAGTTAATGCTTAGGAAGATGTATGACTACCAGATGATTCATAAATGATTTCAGCTTTCCACTTCAAGTTATTTTCTATTGAGCACTTTAAGTATTGCAAATGTGTGGAAGGTAACACCATCAAGTGTATACTATCTTTAGCAAAGCTCTCAGTGCTGAGGAATTGTGGCCTGAGGCGAAAGAGAAATCATAACAGTACTCGTGTTTATTCTCAGAGACGTATTTCTGGATTTTGGTGATTCATGTCACACCATAGCATTAGCTTAAAGGAAACATCTGTATTTCAACGTCTGGTAATCAAAAGCACAACGTGAAAACAGACTCTGAAATAATACAAAAAAAAAACATGGATTTTATAAATTCCCTGAATTTGTGTCTCTCAATGTGTTTTGAAAAGTTAAACTGTTTTAAACTTGACATGCCATCCAAACAAAACAACAACAACAACAAAAACAGTGGCTTTGAATAAAACAGCAAGATACAACATAGCTTGTGTGTGTGTGTGTGTGTGTGTGAGTAGAGAGATGATAGAGAAATATAAAGAGATTCAGTGTGACAAATTGTAAAAGAGTCTGTGATGTAATGTGACATTTTTCTGAGTGAAATAGGATATTCAATACCAAAAAAAAGGGGGACAGAAAAGTGCAGAAAAGTTCTGGCATTGCGTACCAGAACTGAGTGTGACCAAATGCCCAAACAGTGCCTACATTATTCAATAGACCACACTTCCTAAGGAAGTATTTACACTTGTCACTTCATGCGTTTTCTCAAATCAGATAGCTATCTGATTGGTTATAACTGTTCCATTTACACTTAAATAAATGTGTCTCCACAAAAGTATTATAAATCAGATCTTCAAATACAGTGCTATATGCAATTTCAGTGGAGATCATGTCACTGAAAGCAACAGATATGTCATTTTATTTATAATCAGCTGATTTAAAGACTGCAGCTGTTGAGAGAGTGTCATCAGCACTAGTGAAATAATTTAGCATTCATTACTTTAACGAAGATGACTGTTTTGAACATGCAAAGATGTCGCAGACTAAAGACGTGATGCCAAACATGTGAAAATGCATGTTGCAGTAGCTTTGTGGTATAACATGTTCTCACACCATTTTTTTTTCTTCGCCATTTTGGGAGGAGTAAACGTTACATATGTGGCTACAATAATCAGATTCATTTTCACTTGTCCATTTGCGTCTAGAATGCATCTCAAACCACCTCCTGAAGTGTCAATGTGTGTTTCAATTGCAATCTGTCTTGAATGCATTTCAAAGGCCATTTACACCTGGTCTTTTCGTAATCTGATAGGTATCCAGTCAAACACATGAAGTGGCCAAGTGATGGCAAGGTGCATTTAAAATGTTAATAGTGTCAATTTTCATATTATGTTTACTTTAGGCTCTTCACCTCTCAACTGTGCTCTTAGTACTAATGCACAACAAAAAATGTCCTTTAGAGGGAAAAAAAAAATCTCTACTACAAACGCACAGACCCTCTGGCATATGTTCTCGACTGAATCACAATTGCATATATCTATTAAAAGGTGATGTCACTATTCATTTGACAAAGCGCACAAGAGCAGTGCTTGCCGAAATTATGATTACATGCACTTCAATCTTTGCTGACCAACTGAGGACACTCTCTGAAATTCAATTAACCCAGTACAGAGTGGCCTTGGGGAAGTGGATACTGCAATCAAATATGAAAAGAGATTATTTGCCATGATGGCCATCTTCACATGTGAAAATAGAGCATGGCAGATTAATTCTAGCTACACCAAGGTCACTGCAGTGAGCCAACAAGGAATTGAAAGATGAGAACTGGAGGTTCAGCTTAAAATGCAAACTCCAGGGTCTTAGCTGGTTAAAAACTAGGCTTATGATATTACAGCCACAACATGCACAAGATTGCATTACACTTTTGCCCAACCACTGATAATAAGAAGCCAGTCCAAATCCACTTTTGGTGATGCATGTCTGCCACATTTGACAAATCCAACTCTCTGTACACTCGCTATCCTCAGTCACCTGGATAACAGCACCAGCTTTTAAACTCCCATTATTTAGAAGATCACTCAGGTCTCCTCAACATGACTAGGTGCTGTGTGCTTCATTGTGAATTAGTCCCACTGCAGCGAAAGTAGTCTATTACTGCTGTCTCTTCTTTTGTGCTACCCATCCACTTTCCTCATCTCCAGTCAGAGAAAGTCCTTAATGATGGGTCTCAGATGAGCGTTTGACATTTTTTTTTCCCCACCCGCTCCCCAACTGCACTTCAAGGCCTGGGAGCTTCCACTAGGGAGGTAACCTGTAAAGCGTGGCTGCAGGCAATGGCTTATGCTCCTTCTGCCTGTAGTCTTACACTTCTCCATTTAACACTGTGAGACATTAAAGGCAGTGCCTCGCCGAGAGCTTAGAGATATTGAGGCGAGGCAGGGAGGCTCAGACTGCAGCCTGATGCTTGGCTTTGATGGCAGAGCTGACTGCAATTTGGAAACAAGGTTTTAAATAGTTTAAAATATGATCTTCGGGCTGTGACGAAGCATTTTAAACTGGATGTCTTTGATTTTTTTTTTCCTTTTCTTAAAAGCAGAAAAGACAGATGTATACCAGTGGTTCTCAACTGGGTCACAGGTCTGTTCTGATAGGGCGCAGGACAGCAGGTGGATAGAAAAAACAAAACAATGCTATATGCCGATAATAAAATGCAACTGATAATATAATTGTGCATAGATAACAAAATGAACTGGCTTCTCAACTTGGATGGAACAGAAAATACTACCCATATAATTTGCTAGTGTCCACTGCTAAGGCCATGAGTTCAAGGATTTGGCTTTATGTATTAGACTGGTCTGATACATAACACTAATGTATACTGTTGTTTATGCATACAGTTATGTTATTAATTTTGCAAGTTATTGGCCTTTGAAGTTCAAAGTAATTTAACCAAAAAGAAAAAAAAAGTGATGTTAAGGAAATATTTCTTTACTCATGAATTTCGGCATTGGATATTACATAATTTTTTCTATAGGTACCACGATTATAATGCAGAATTCCTGCAAGCATTTCAGCATGAAATATGTTTGGGACAGTTGATGGAATTTATTAATTGCAGAGATGGTTTCTGTGCACTGCACTCACATCCAAAGCATGTGCACATGAAGCTGCCTCTCAAAAAGCTTGCAAGCCTCTTAGCAAATATTCACGTAAACACAGTCGATTATGTATTGAAGGATAGTTCACCCAAAAATGAAAATTACCCTATGATTTACTCACCCTCAAGCCATCCTAGGTGTATATTACTTTCTTCTTTCAGACGGATTCAATCAGAGTTATATTTAAAAATGTCCTGGCTCTTCCGAGCTTTATAACTTCAGTGAATTGTGATCGAGATTTTGAAGCCTATAAAAGTGCATGCATCCATCATAAAAAGTACTCCACACAATTCCGGGCCTTTGTTGCATTTATGCAAAAAAATATCTATATTTAAAACTTTATAAACCGTAATCTCTATCTTATGTTAACTGTCATATGCAGGTTCACTACAGAATGGTGTTCCAGAGTAGGATGAAGGTGCAGCGTAAGCTCCGGTGAGAATATTCTAGTTACGTGAGAACCAAGTTTTGCTTACAGCAAAGGAAAACCAGTCTCTTCGTGGCTTATATCTACATTCTCTGACATTTTCCTTTACAAATCCTCATTTTGTATCTCTAATTCATGACCAGTGTTTTGTTTTTCTCTCTCCTCTGCACTTCCGCGTTCATCACTTCTCACCGGAGCTTACATTACACCTACGTCCTATGTCCCCCATGATAGAACGCCACTCTCTCGTGAACGTGTGTATATGAATATATATATGCAGCATGTCAACCATCTACAGACACACTGGCAAAAGAATCACCATTGGCTAGTACATTTTTTAGTTTACTCGCCAGACTAATATTAAATATTTGATATTAAAGGGGTGGTTGACTGTTTTTTTTCTAGGCTTGATTGTGTTTATGGGGTGCAGTCTAACATATGTTAATGGTTAATTTATTTTTTTTTTTTAAACGCATTGTTTTTCACATAACTTACCTTTATTCTACACCGCTCTCTCCCTTCTCATTTGAACGCTCCGATGTGTTCCTGTTTTTATGAAGCCCTTCCCTCAGAAATACGCAATGGGCTCAGATTGGTTTGCTGGCTCAGTGTGTTGTGATTGGCTAAACTACCAGTGAGTGCTAAACTGCCCGGCATGTGCTCCGGTTGTATTGTAAACAATGACATCGTCAATATTGCTTATCAATTTGAGCCCGATTGAGACGCAGGGGATATTAATAAAGAGGATCGCGCAGAACCTGTGCAAGCACACGGCTCTTAATGGTATGTTTTTTGTTTGTTTTTGTATCATACTTTTAGATACGCTGTTATTTATAAATGCTACTGCTTATAAACGTCCCGCCCCTCAACATAGCGGCATGTGCTCCGGTTGTATTGTAAACAATGACGTCGTCTATATTGCTTATCAATTTGAGCCAGATTGAGACGCAGGGGATATTAATAAAGAGGATCGCGCAGAACCTGTGCAAGCACACGGCTCTTAATGGTATGTTTTTTGTTTGTTTTTGTATCATACTTTTAGATACGCTGTTATTTATAAATGCTACTGCTTATGTTTGTTTTTAATATACGGTTTTATCTTGATTAAAGCTTTAATACAGCACGGCAACCGCACATGTGTCCATGTTTAATGCTTCTCATAGCTATGTGAAAAATATCTGTCTGTCTATACACAAAGTGTATAATTGGAACACAAGAGAGAGAGAGAGAGAGAGAGAGAGAGAACGAGAGAGAAAGAGAGAGAGAGAGATGCAGAGAAGAGCGTGTGCAGAGCAGGGGGGCGCGAGGGGACAGGATTACGAACCACTGCTTTACAACATTGATTTTGAAACTTGTGAATCCATTAGAATTGCTAGAAGACAGAATTGCGATTCATATATGAATAGATGTTTTCGTGCACCCCTAGTTTTGACGGCATGGCAACAACTATTCCTCTTCTCTAAAGCAGTCCAACATGGTCTCGACCCCTTTGTTGCATGTTCCCGGGGGTGGGGTTTATGTCAGAATCAGCGAATAACATTTGCAACATCCTCACGGTATAACTTTTTATTAGCCATTTGGCGATTTTTTCTCACAAATCTCACAATTTACACGCACGCTATGAACTGAACTGCTTTCGCATTAATGACACGATAGCCTGCTATTTCAGATATTGCCCTGCCACCCCCATCCCCGTTGGGCAAAGGGTTGAAATGATCACTTGTTTGTGCTTCGTGAACACTCTCGCCTTGCACGGCGGCACCATTGCGCTGCAAAGATGTACCGGGAGAAGCGCGATTATTAGACGACCAATCGTCATTTCCAAAAGGCAAATATTCCCCTTCAGAGTCAGAATCAGCGAATAACATTTGCAACATCCTCACGGTATAACTTTTTATTAGCCATTTGGCGATTTTTTCTCACAAATCTCACAATTTACACGCACGCTATGAACTGAACTGCTTTCGCATTAATGACACGATAGCTCACTTGCTCTGCTATTTCCTCAAACACTTTGAATAGGAAGGTGTCGTAATTTTGGTCTAGAATCGAAGTACTACATGTCTGCCATCTAGTGGTAGGGAATACAAATGAGATATTAGACCATATTAAGAACTACAGTCTATTATATTAAGTATGACGTCTTTGGCGCTTAGAGGGTTAACATCAGTCAGTCAAGCATTATAATATGATATTATGATAATTAAGCATTATATGATGGTGCCATCTTGAATTTCATAATATTCAGGAAATAGTAGATATTGAATTGATGTTTGAACTTATTTGCATGTTTTTTTTGTTGTCTTTTTATCCTCATTCCAAATGAACAGAAAAGAGGAAACCAACAATAAAACAGGAGAAAGTACTGAATTATTACTATATTACTATACTAGATAAGATAACATTACTACTACGAATTCTAATAACAGTATAAAATGCACTAAGGATTAATGAGCTGGGTTCATGAATATTAATCACGTTGTCTGCGTTTGCTCAAATTGATTTGCTGAAATCAAAACAGGGACGATAATAGGTGAGCACCAGCCAATGAGATTAGTTTAGATTAGTTCCGCCCACTACCGGAGAACCCAGCAGTTCTTAAAAGCTGAAGAATTCCAAAGGAACACTGTTATTTTTGACAGGAAATACAACAAAGAAAATCGTTTACATGTAGCGCATTAATTCTGCATGTTATGCAAGACTCTCTTGCGCTCTCTTTCATTGCATGTGTGTGAGACAAAGCGACGGCGAGTCATGCGCCTTCACACTAGAGATCACGGTACGTCAAATACAGGTACGCTGCGTATCCATTCAGATAAACTAAAAAATAGCACAAATCGCTTGATGGAGTGTGAAACTCTGAAGCGCTCAGTCTGAGTGTTCAGCGAGTGAAAATATATCTGTGATAAATGTATACTTAGCCTCCAACTCACACACTGGCTAATGAACCTTGTCATCTGACTTTTTCCCATTTGGCTCATGGTGTTTTTGTTTTTCTGTTGATTAATTAACAATGTCTTTTTAGAAGGAAAATAAGGAATGAAGCAGAAGAAAAGCAGAACAGCAAAACTTTTAATGAAGTGATATTAATAAAAGATAAGTGCTCCTTCTGAAGCGTGCAGTCCTGATACAGACTGTTGACAGTTAAGACTTGCCACCCACTCAGCTCACTTATGAAATGCCTGAGGACAATTCATATAAAACTGTCAAGAGTATAAAACTGTTCTTCCATAACCAAACATGTAATGCATCTCAAATTACAGCAGCTAGAGCAGGGCCTCTGGGAAAGCCAAGGGCACGAGAGGGCAGAACGATGCTAATGCTCTACTGTTTAAAATATTTTAAGCAATGTAGTATTCATGCCAGGACACCTCATACAAATGTGCCAGTGACACACCTTGAAAGGTCAAAGGTCAACACCAAATAGTTGTTCTAAATAACTGTTGTATACATGTAATAATCACACTTTTATTTCCTGTGGCCGAATCACAGCATGCTGGGTCATTCCGTGTCAACTCAACCAGAGGTCCCTGGCTTGGTGACCATTCAAAAATGGGGAAACAGCACTTTTCAAGTTTTTTCTCCAAAGTTTGCAGGCCCGTAACTCAAGAAGTATAAAAATATATCTTAATGCCCTTTTAAATATTGGGTCTTATTAAACTTTCCTTTTTGGCATCTTAATTTTTAAGGCCCTATATGGTTCGGTTCCAGAGATATTGGAATTTTAATATGGCTTCAGGAGTAAATTGTTAAAATGTACATACTTTCAGTGGTCAAAACCAAATGTGGGTCAATTTGCAAAAATATGATACTTTTTTATTTTAAAGAGGAATGTCTGAAGAACAAATAATGTTGAAACTAGAGAGGTATCTCGTTTCTTTCCGTCAAAACAACTGCATTGAACATACCTGTCTGAGTGCCATAAATATTCTTTTTACAAAGTTTGCATGCCTATAACTTAATAAATATTAAAGATATCACAATATGATTTTAGATTCTAGTTGTTAATAAACTTAAGGGCCCTACATTGTTCAGTCCCAGAGATCTGGGGATCTCAATGAGGCTTCATTTTCAGATTGTTGAATATGACCTATTTTAGTGGCTGAAAAGCAAATGTTGGTCACTTTGCATACAGCTGATACTTAGTGTATTTAAAGCTGAATGTCTGAAGAATAAGTAATGTTGAAACTAAAAATGCATCTTGTTTCCCTCTATCAAAACAATTGTATAGGACATACCTGTTTGAGTGTCATAAATATATTATAAATATAAATAAATAGTATTTTTCCAAAATTTGTGTGCCTGTAACAATATGTATTAAAGTTATCTTAATATGATGGGAGGGGGGATTTTAATTTTTAAGGCCCTGTATGCTTTACTCCTACATCTTGGTGTAGCTCCATGTCCAAATTGTTGTATCCTACCCATTTTCACACCAAATATGGTTTTGTGTTTATCTAGTCATCACTGCTGACAATGCAAATAATAACAGTAACCCAGGGTTTAGGAATGTATAGTGTGACACATCAGATTATGAATGACCAGGATTAATTGATAACTCTAGGTAAAGTATGAACAGTGTGAAATGTAAAATAATATTACCCAGGATCCCATTTACCTGGGGTTTAGAATTACCAAGTGTTAATTATTTCAAGTGTGAGAGACTTTAAATGTTTGAGGTACTATCAGTGATTCTGCCAAATATGCTCTTTAGCACTATTACTCACATTATATAACAATAAAAAATAAAAATAAATTATAATAATTAACCCTTTCACTGGTGAGTTTT
Source organism: Sinocyclocheilus anshuiensis (assembly GCF_001515605.1). Lineage (NCBI taxonomy): Eukaryota > Metazoa > Chordata > Actinopteri > Cypriniformes > Cyprinidae > Sinocyclocheilus > Sinocyclocheilus anshuiensis. The sequence continues at coordinate 1,578,171 of NW_015537973.1, read as the reverse complement.
AAATATTCTACCTGTCCCTCCCAGTGTGAGTTTTTTTTAAGGCCACCGTTATTTTAGAACGTTTCCCCTTACGGTTTCCATGGCGACGCGTCATGCTTGTCACGTGACACGGCCACAATAACACTGTATGACAGATGGATCACTTTTATTTAGTTTTTTCTTTTTTATTCAAAATATTCACAAACTTGCTTACCATGTCATGAACAATCTGATATTCCGATTCACAAATATGTGTAAATGAGTGTTTGTCGTTTAAAAACTTTTCTAAATGATCTTGATCATGATCTAAAAAGTGAGATGGGTGCCGCCATGTTTGTTCGCACTGCAGTTCAGAGAGTCCTGTCAGTCGGATTTACAGCACGTAAATTCATCAATTTCTCCCGAAATGCATGTAAGTAAGTGGCCGGTGAACTGGGAGAAGAATAGAGTGAACTTATGAATGCAATGTGTGGTGAAAGCAAGCACTTTCCCCTATGAGGTGTGGGATTTAATTCAAACATGTTACAATACTGTGTGTTTGAACTCTTGGTAGCTTTAGAAGCTGTTAAAATGAACAAAATCCCTTCTTCCAAATATCCCTGAAACTGATTCAAATATAGAATCTTATGAATAGACTACTGAGAGAAAGGTAATGTCCCTCAACTTGACCATTTCAGTGCATTTTTAGCACTCTGACAGGTATGTTATGTGCATATTGTTTTGATAAAGGAAAACAAGATGCATTCCTATATTCAACATTACTTATTCTTCAGACATTCAGCTTTAAATACAATAAGTATCAGCTGTATACAAAATGACCAACATTTGCTTTTCAGCCACTAAAAATAGGTAATATTCAACAATCTGAAAATGGAGCCTCATTCAGATCCCCATATCTCTGGGACTGAACAATATAGGGCTTTGAAAATGAACTAGAATATACAATCTAGAACTAGAATATAAAATCATATTACGATATTTTTAATACTTCTTGAGTTATAGGCATACAAACTTTGGAAAAAGCATATTTATGGCACTCAGACAGGTATGTTCAATGCAGTTGCTTTGACAGAAGGAAACGAGATACATCTCTAGTTTCAACATTATTTGTTCTTTAGACATTCCTCTAAGAAAAGAAGAATCATATTTTTGCAAATTGACCCACATTTGTTTTTTGACCACTGAAAATATGTACATTTTAACAATTTACTCTTGGAGCCATGTTGAAATTCCAATATCTCTGGAACCGAACCATATAGGGCCTTAAAAATGAAGATTCCAAAAGGAAAGTTTGTTAAGACTCGATATCTAAAAGAGCATTAAGATCTTCTTTAATACTTCTTGAGTTACAGGCCTGCAAACTTTGGAGAAAAAACTTGAAAAGCGCTGTTTCCCCATTTTTGAATGGTCACCATAGACACATAATGCAACAAAAATGGCTAAAGTGAACAGATTTTACTAACAGACCTACCAATCTCTGTGTAAAAATAAAATTATGATGCTGCCATCTTTCAGAAGTCATTTTTACCCCCTTGTAATTTGGCTCTGAATCTCAAATGGAAATTGCCATTTTGAGCCCCCTCTACAAAATAATGGATTACTCAGTCAATATTCATCCATGACATTTCATATTTTGGCTTTCATCACTATGCATGTCTGTCTTTCTTCAGAAAAAAAAAATATCAGCAAAATAAAAAATTTGAGCCGGGGAATTGTTTGAAATTTGGTTGATTTGACACGGAATGACCCTGCTGTTATTCAATACAACAGCATGATTGCGAGTGTAATATTTCTTAAACGTATAGTGCAGTATTATCCAGTATAGTGCAACACAGCCATCGCACTTTGGATAAAGGGACTCTGCTAAAGACTAGAACGAACTACACAACTTATGCAGTTTTTTTTTGCCTCAATCTGCAGTCTAGATGAGTCAATGCTGGACCCCAAAATTTAGAGCCAGTCTGCAGGTTTTGAGCAGTCAGAGTAGACAGATTTCCCAGAAAACTGCATAGTATATGACAGGCTCAGATTATGATTCCATCCAATCAGTGGACATCAAACTTGATATTTTGAGACAATTTTAGAACACATTTGCTGTGTCTAAATATGGCTGCTTCCATACTACATAGTATGCGAAACACATAGTATGTGAAAAGAGCAGCATGTCAAAATTCATAGTATTCAAAACCAGTGGGTGAAAAGTTCCCAGACAACCTACTACTTATGCCGAGATTCTGGAGTGCACATTCAGTCGACACTTTACTATCCCATGAAGCCACGGGAGAAGAGTTGTGAAGGGCAGTGAAGCAACGCAGCTGACACTGGTTGGTCATGTGACAGCAACAACATGGTGGATTGAGTACCCATATTCATACTAAATACAACATACTTTTTTAAAGGGGAGGTTCTAATGCTATTTCATGCATTCTTACTCATTTACACTGTTAAAGAGTTGGATTCTCATGCTAAACATGGCCAAAATTTCAAAAAAAAAGTTGGACATATGACATATTTATGTGTCAAATACACGCCTTCAGGGTTCGTATACGTTTTGGAAAGTTAAAGTGCCAATGCAGTGGTGCACTCACATTCTGCAGCTCTAAGACTCTGAAATTATGCCATGGGCACAGATGCTTGCCGTGGTTTGGATCACGCCAGGTGTCCCTTAGTGATGATGGCCGGGTGCTAAAGCACTGACAAAAGTGTGATCTCTGCTTTAGGCTGAAGGCCAGGTACAGGGGTGCAATCATCATTTACTTGCAGTGGTGCATAAAGTACCTTAAAGCCATACTCAAGTAAAAGTACATCTTACCAGAAAATTACTTTGGTAGAAGTTGAAGTCACCGTTTAGAATATTACTTGAGTAAAAGTCTTAAAGTATGTGATATTTATTGTACTTAAGTACGAAAAGTATTTTTTTAATCTTAAACGTACTTAAGTATTGAACGTAAAAGTACAAGTAAATGCAAAATGGAAAAGAAGCAAATAAATATACTGTATATTAAAAAATGTTCATACACAGCTTGAGTAGCAAGATTGTGTTCAGTTTTAACTCTTTCTTCCATTTTTTATTTTTGGGTAAGAATAAGAAGCACGTCTTCCGGTACTTAGTGTCTTTCATTCCAACATAAGAAATCATTTCTGGAATCTGCCTCTGAAATAGCATTTAGATGTATTTACAC
>NW_015537973.1:1568627-1574993 GCF_001515605.1 Sinocyclocheilus anshuiensis | reverse complement strand
TTAAGTTAACTATATTAAATTATATAAATATAAAAAGCATACAGAAGCATTTTTGCCATCTACAATTTAAATGCCTTGAATTTTGAGTTTTAATAGACTAATAAAATCACGTGCATGCACTCCCCTTTTTGGTGATAGATAATGTCAGATTGCACATCACAACACTTACCATATTATCGCAGAAGATATAATGTATATCACAGACCCCAGACTCGACTTGAGTGGAAAATGAAATCATGTGTGCGCGCTTGTTTGCACATGAGGTGTTTTTTAGGAGTCTAACTTGCAGACGCCAGACCACTGATTTCCTCAAACCTGCTTTCCTCTAGTCCGTGTTCTTCTGACTTCTGACTTTATTTTGTAGTAACGGAGTCAAAGTATACATTTTAATTGGGAAATGTAGTGGAGTAAAAGTAAAATTTGGCTGAAATATAAAAACTCAAGTAAAGTACAGATACTCCCAAAAAATACTTAAGTACTGTAACCAAGTATTATTACTTCGTTACATTACACCACTGTTTACTTGCTTGATTAGGTTCAATCAAATTTACAGTGCAGAGAGGGAGAAAGAAAAGCTAGAGAGAGAAAGTGCAGGAAGTGTGAAGAAAAAAAAAGTAAATAATTAATGGGGGGTACTGCTTTTCTTTAAAGTGTACACAGATAACATAAAACACTATGCATGCATGTCATGCTCTGAACTCCATTGTTTCACTCAGACACCTACTTCTAGTAAACAGGCTGATTTAAGTTTAAACATTAGAGGAAAGAGGAAATTGGACTGAATCAAAAGTGAAATGGCTTGAAACTCTGATGAGAAAAACAGCCTGCTTCACGCAGATAGGGTCGCAACAAACTCTTACATACTGAAGGTTTTCTTTTTTTTAAGAATCCCTGGAGACATGCACACGGGCCAATAAACCCAGCTCACATTTTGCTATAACACACATACAATGAAACAGGAAGCTAGTAGTTCACCTCAGCCAGATTTTTCTTGTGGTTCCCATAGAAACAGCAGAACAGAACTGAAAGGGACGCTATCAAATACATTATTTTTAATGCCAGCTAATTTTATATAATTGACTCAGCAAGATGGGGTCAGCAGAAGAATGATGCTAATATCAGATAGACAGATGAAGCCTGGACCTCGCAATTGGGTGACATTTAATGGGACAAAAGAGGACTTGTTTTTGAAGGCATGTTTACTCTGAAGGAGAATCTGAGGGGTGAGGAAAGCTACATTGGCATATGGAGGCATAGGAAAATCTTATGTTTTAAAATTAAAATATGCTCACCGTGTGTATATTTAAAGTTTACTTTAAATTCCACAAAATGAACCTGTTAACAGTGTGCATATAGCATGTAATATGTGATAATACTATAATAATAATAACAACAACAATAATGATAATATCCAACTACTCGTTATTAATGTTTTTGGTTGTTGCTGTTGTTTATATTTTTCACCGATTTCAATTTTGAATGTTACCCTTGCTGCCAATACCGTAAGAAAAAAAAAGCTACAATGGCACTGCTGCCAAAATTTATTTTCCTAATATAACTTCTAGAATTTCATATCGCAAAGTTGACTTCAGTGCATCACCTTTAAAATACTTGAAATCACTGTGCACTCCAAAGGTTTAGTTAATTTAACAGAGACTGTCGGCCTTGTCCCAAACTCATTTGAAGGGAGTTACACTGTTCGCTCACAACAATACACTCCCCAAAGAGGTTTGGATGGACAAATCCAGACCAGTGTAAAAGTTGCTCAGGCATAACCTGCTGAAGGCCTCTGTAAATAACAGGTCTCATAACTGCAGGCATGGTGGGATATGTCCTGGTGACGGTGTCTGCCTTGAAGTTTATGTGACCATAAAGTGGCTCGCTGTACCTTGTCAAAAAGCAATGAACTCGGACAAAGATTTCCAATGTTTTCGCTCCAAACTGTCCCAGTCCCTTTCATTAACCTTCACTGATGGAAAGCCGAGAAAGAGGGGCACACGAGCAAATTTAGTGGAGAGAAACACAGAAAGGTCCGCTCTTTTTTTCCACAATCTTTTTTGGACTTTTTCTTTTTTTTTTTGCTTGTTGGAGTGAGTAATCAGACAGGCAGAAATGAGATTCTCTTGTCAGAGTGCAGTTGACATGCTCCAGCTGAACTGTGAGAGCCTTTTGTTCAGGCAAGCGTGAAATTATGAAACATGACAGCGGAGACGCCAAACATGGCCGCATCCTTTCGGAATGCAGACAGGATCAGGGATCCTCCGCAGCTCAGAGCAACACTGATGAAGGCTTGACTAAGGGTGGTGGGACCGCGGGGGGAAAGGTGTTCTGCTACAGAACATTCATCTTTGCGGCATCAAGCTAAGTTAAAAACCTTTCACTTTAATAATACACTGTTAGAGCTCAGTTCTATAAAAAATAACGTTAACATCCGCTAGACAGAATCTGATGGGGGAAAAAGTCCGGTATTTGTAATTTTACATGAATTAAATTTAATTAATCATCAGCTGCTCAAAAAAGTATTTCCGAAAGCTTATTCTGTTCGATTCCAGAAAGCCTTCTGATGAGCCCTCATATCAAATTTAAGGCTGATTTGTGGAAACTACGGATGTTTTGTTACACATCTAGCACTAGTACAGCATTTAAATTTGACATTTATTTCATGGAATACACTACTGTTCAAATATATATGGTAGGGCTGCACGATAAATATCGCACGATATTTAATGCGCATCTCGTCAGTAAAGCCGGTTCTGTAATCAGCAGTAAATCTCCACATGTGCGTGCTTTCACGTGGAGCAGCATCCGTGAATTGAATGTTCATTTCTCTACCATAAGCCGTCTCCAAAGGCCTTTCAGAGAATTTGGCAGTAGGGCTGCACGATAAATATCGCACGATATTTAATGCGCATCTCGTCAGTAAAGCCGGTTCTGTAATCAGCGGTAAATCTCCACACGTGCGTGCTTTCACGTGGAGCAGCATTTACTACACAGAGCCGTTGTTCACAGACAAGCTGCGCAAAACATGCACAAAATATGATTGTGGTTTTGCGCAGCTTGTCTGTGAACAATGGCTCTGTGTAGTAAATGCTGCTCCACGTGACAGCACGCACGTGTAGAGATTTACCGCTGATTACAGAACCGGCTTTACTGACGAGATGCGCGTTAAATATCGTGCGATATTTATCGTGCAGCCCTAATATATGGATACGTTTTTTCCCACTCATTAAATTATTCTAAAGTGGCAGTAAATGCTTTGAAATTCTTACAAATAAATAAATAAATAAGTACATAAATAAAACTCAAATTAATACTGTTCTTCTGAAATTTCTGTTCACCAAAGGATCCTAGTCTCCACAAAAATATGAATCAATATTAAGCATTATTACCATTAATAATAAGAAGAAATGTTTCTTGAGCACCAAATCAGCATATTAGAAAGAGCATATTTGACTAAAGACTGGAGTAATGGCTGCTGAAACACTAAGATAATTTAAAGGGGACAAAAGAACAATTAAATATGTGCAATTACAAAAAGAAAAAAAAAACTCAAGTAGAAATTAAATGGAAAAAAAAAAAACGTTTTAAAAACTATTTTAAAAAATGTAGAACATGGCATGAAAAGCGAGAAAAAAAAAATACAAATAAAAAACACTGAAAAGTAAAGCAACAACCAAAGACATGAGTACACAGTCCAGTAAATTAAAAACGCACACAGAATGCTAGAACATGTTTTATGTGCACACCTCCACAAATACTAGCCCATTTTTACACATTCTCTATTGATTTGGATATAAATCAGCTAAAATCATCCAATTACAGCGTGAAACATAATTTGCGCTTAAGGTCAGTTGCATTAGGGGGCTTTTATTCAGAAGGTATGAAATTCATGATCTCAATCGGGTGTCAGATGTCACTCGCACCAGTGAGCCCAAATAATTTTCCACATTCGCGCACAGTAATTTTCACTTGCAAATCCAAGTGTAATGCCCCCACTGTAGAGCCTTGTCCAAGCTGAATTCGATCTCGGGTCACCTGCACATAACTGCCACATTTGGTATCAGAGTATGCACACTATAATTTTACATTTCTAAAAACACTTTCACCAACATAAAACTGATGCTATAATGTTGTGAACTGAACAAAAATATCCACATTTCTGACATGCTGAAGTGTCACAAATGAAAAATAAATATGCTCAGAATAGTGTAACTAGAGCTACTAGGCTTTATAAATAAGTTTGGGCTCTTACTTTAAAATGCTGCTTGGGCAGTGCAGTTGGGCCACAGATGGGACAGCCGTTCACCCCCTACAGCAGCAGAGTGAGCTCAAGACGATCAGAGTCTGGATTGTAATGACCAGCATTGTTTCTGCTGCCACAGACCCCACGGGCCTGAGATAATCAACCACTGCCAAGTGTTCCAGGAATTAGCAGGAGAGTTAGCAAATGGCATGCTAGCACTGCGTCTGCCCTTAGCGCTCCTGTGTGGCACACACCAAAGAAAACTATAGCCAAATAATTAGAGCCTGAGACCTCTGCACTATTACTGGAAATGGGGACATGTGGAGAAAAACAGAGAGGAAGTGGAAAGTCAAGAGAATAGTGCTTCCCAAATGTAGCAGTTTTTCTAGTTTTCATGTAGAGATTAGCAGTTTCTAATGACTGCCGAAGCAGAGTCACACACACATATACTCAAACATTACAGAAAATATATCAAAATATGTGCATACGTGTGTAATCGCATTGGCCCTCTTCCTGTTCTCTGTATCATATGGATCAAATTAGATACTCCACAATCACCATAAGGCTAACGTGTTGCAAACTAATACAACAAAATGCTGCAAAATTCTTCACAGAACTTAAGTTTGTGATAAATGATATACATTTCTAAATTAAAGTTTTACAACACTACTGAAGAAAAAATTAGGACACAGAAAGCAAATGAAATGATTACCAACTAAAACATTATTTTGATTAGATTTTTGAAACCTTATATTGACTGAGAAAGAAAAGCTGAGGAACTCCATGGAAACCACATTAGATTTATTTTATCATAATTAAGCGAACACAGAGGTGAACCTTGTCACGCCTCTGGACGGTCTGTGTGTGTTTTTCTCCCCATGTGCACCCCGTGACCCAGTTTCTATCTCTCGTTGATCGTATGATTTGGTTCAGTTGTGTCTTGGCAATTATCCTCGTTACCCCATGTATTTTTGTTCCAGTCCGTGCTGTCAGTCTTTGTTTGGTCTAAAATGTGACCCTGGACCACAAAACCAGTCATAAGGGTCAATTTTTTTACATTTAGATTTATAAATAATCTGAACGCTGAATTAATATGCTTTCCATTGATGTATGGTTTGTTACGATATGACAATATTTGGCTGAGATACAACTATTTAAAAATCTAGAATCTGAGGGTGCAAAAAAATCTAAATATTGAGAAAATCGCCTTTAATGTTGTCCAAATAAATTTCTTAGCAATGCATATTACTAATCAAAAATTACGTTTTGATATATTTACAGTAGGAAATTTACAAAATATCTTCATGGAACATGATCTTTACTTAATATCCAAATGATTTTTGGCATAAAAGAAAAATCGATAATTTTGACACATACAATGTATTTTTGGCTATTGCTACAAATATACCGGTACAACTTATGATTGGTTTTGTGGTCCAGGGTCACAAATGTCATGTGTGTGTGTCAACCACCTTCCCTGTGTAAATTACCCTACGTATTGGATTCTATTAAAGACTGTTTCTTGATCCACGTCTCCGTCGTTCCTTCCGACAAATAGTGTGACAGAACACCAGACCCAACAAAGAAATAATTAGAGAGCATTGCCTTTTCCCCCGTTTTGTTTCCTCGTGTGTTGACAGTGTTTTTTTTATTCCTGTTTTCCCTATGGATCCCCTCGCCTCAATGTTCACCTCCCTAGCCCGTAAGGACCTGCCCCTCTTGGAGTATGCGGTTGAGTTCAGCCAGCTCGACGTTTTAATGGCGTTCGACTATGCTGTGCTGAACTCACTGTTCTGGATCGGGGCAAATTACCACCGCCCCATCGACCTGTCTGAAGAGCGTCTATCCCCAATCCAGAGCACAGCCAGACCCATGTCTGGCCCAGGGAGGGTCTCAGCTCCCGAGTCTAGCCCAGAGAGGGCTCCTGTTTCCATGTCCAGCCCAGAGAGAGCTGCGGTTCCCACGTATGGCCCAGGGAGGGCCTCAGATCACGAGTCTAGCCCAAAGAGGGTTCCTGTTTCCATGTCCAACCCAGAGAGGACTGCGTTTCCCACGTATGGCCCAGGAAAGGCCTCTGATCCCGAGTCTCGCCCAGAGAGGGCTCCTTTTTCCACTTCAAGCCC